>NW_027331326.1:0-145555 GCF_022965805.1 Primulina eburnea
AAGCAGATGCAGGAACTTCTTGACAAGGAATTCATTCGCCCGAGTTTTTCAACATGGGGCGTGCCAGTCTTATTTCTGAAGAAGAAGGATTGTTCGATGAGGCTCTGCATTGATTACCGGGAATTGAACAGAGTTACAGTGAAGAACAAATATCCACTTCCGAGGATTGGAGATATATTTGATCAGTTACAGGGAGCTTCAGTATTCTTCAAGATTGATCTACGTTCCGGTTATCACCAGTTGAGGGCGAAAGACGTCGATGTTCTCAAGACTGCTTTTAGGACTCGTTATGGCCACTTCGAATTCCTTGTGATTCCGTTCGGTTTGACAAATGCGCCAGCGATCTTCATGGATCTCATGAATCGTGTATATCAGCCGTATCTTGATCAGTTCGTGATAGTATTCATAGACGATATTCTATTCTACTCAAAGAATCAAGAGGATCACAGCAGACATCTGACCACAGTATTGTATGCCTTGCAAAAGCACAAGCTGTTCGAGAAGTTCAGTAAGTGCGAATTCTGGTTAGAGAAGGTGGCGTTCTTAGGCCACGTCGTTTCTAGCAGCGGTATTGAGGTAGACCCAGCGAAAGTTGCAGCAGTCAGAGATTGGGTTGTACAGCAAAATGCATCTGAGATCCGTAGTTTTCTTGGGCTAGCAGGATACTATCGGAAGTTTATTCAGGGATTCTTCTCTATCGCAGTTCCACTCACGTCGTTGACTAAGAAGAATGCTAAGTACGTGTGGAGCGATGAGTGTCAGAAGAGCTTCGATTCCTTAAAGCAAGCTCTTATTTCAGCACCGGTATTGGCCATGCCTTCAGGGCCCGGAGATTTTGTTTTGTTTACCGATGCTTCGAAGCTCGGTTTAGGCGCAGTGTTGATGTAGCATGGGAAGGTGATAGCGTATGCTTCTCGTGAGTTGAAGATCCATGAGAAGAATTAACCTACCCATGATCTAGAGTTGGCAGCCGTAGTATTTGCATTGAAGATTTGGAGGCTTTATTTTTACGGAGAGAAGTGCCAGATCTTTACTGACCACAAAAGCTTCAAGTACTTCTTTACGCAAAAAGAGTTGAATATGCGTCAGAGGCATTGGTTGGAGCTAGTGAAGGACTATGAATGTGACATTAGCTACCACCCTGGCAAAGCTAATGTAGTTGCAGATTCGTTGAGCAGGAAAGTCGCGGTGATGGATCATTTGGTGATTCCGAGATCTCTTCAGTTTGAGATGCAGATGTTTGATCTAGAGACATATCCTCGAGATAGAGTTCTCCGTCTATCTACTTTGACGATTCAGTCTTCTCTTCTAGATCGTAATCGCAGTGGACAGCTAGCAGACGAGCAGTTGGCGTAGTGGAGGCAGAGAGATGAGGCCAAGGGCAGTATCTTGTATACAATTAACGATGGTATTGTGAGATATCGAGGCAGAATGTGGGTTCCTAGAAGCGATTCCATTCGAGCAGATATTTTATCTGAGGCCCATATATCGTCGTACTCTATTCATCCTGGAAATATGAAGACGTACAAAGATTTGCAGTTATTGTATTAGTAGCCCGGAATGAAGAAGGATATCAGATGTTTTGTATCCGAGTGTCTGACGTGTCAGTTAGTAAAAGCGGAACATCAGAGACCAGCAGGTATGTTCAAGCCCCTTCCTATTCCCGAGTGGGAGTGGGAGAATGTTACCATGGACTTCGTTGTAGGTCTGCCGAAGTCAGTTAGAGGGTCAAATGTTATATGGGTGACTGTTGATCGTCTTACTAAATCAGCACACTTCTTGCCTATTAAGACGACTTTCGCCATGATTCAGTATGCAGAGTTGTATATCCGGGAGATAGTCGACTTTATGGCATTCCCATTTCTATAATGTCTGGCCGAGATCCTCGATTCACTTTCTCATTTTGGAAGAGTCTGCATTCAGTTATGCGTACAAAGTTGTTGTTTAGCACATCCTTCTAGCCTCAGACAGATGGTCAGTCAGAGAGAGTTATTCAGATTTTGTAGGATCTTCTTCGTGCATGTGTCATCGATTTCTCAGGGAGTTAGGAGTAGAAGTTGCCATTGGTGGAGTTTACCTATAACAACAGTTTTCAGTCGTCTATAGGTATGGCTACATATGAAGCACTGTACGGTCGTAAGTGTAGATCGCCTATTCATTGGGATGCAGTAGGGGAAAGATCAGAATAGGGTCCATAGATTGTTCAGCAGAATGCCGATCTAGTAGTCAAGATCTGTGATAGGATGAGGACTGCTCAGGTTGACAGAAGAGTTATGTGGATCAGAGGAGGAGAGATCTAGAGTTTGTCGTTGGCAACCATGTTTTCGTGAAGATAGCACCTATTAAAGGTATCATGCGGTTCGGGAAGAAAGGAAAGCTCATTCCGAGATTCATCGGACCATTTGAGATCCTCGACAGAGTTGGGACGTTAGCTTATCGTGTTGATCTTCCGTCGAATCTGGCCGGAGTACACAATGTGTTCCACATCTCTATGCTGAGTAAGTATATGGCGAATCCTTCGTATGTCTTGAACTTTGAGCCGTTGCAACTCACTCCGAACCTGTCTTATGAGGAAAGACCAGTGAAAATCTTAGACAGACAGGAGAAAAAGCTGCGGAACAAATTGGTTAAGTTAGTGAAAGTCAAATGGCTTAATCATTCGGAGGAGGAAGCTACGTGGGAATCTGAGCCAGAGATGAAGAGTCGTTACCCCGAGTTATTCGATAAGTTTTAATTTCGAGGACAAAATTTCTTTAAGGGAGAGAGAGTTGTAGAACCCGAAAATCAAATTACGTATAAGCCATCCATAGTGCTATTATTTAAATTAAAAATGATTTATATATATATATATATATATATATATATATATATATATATATATATATATATATATATATATATATATATTAAACGCGGGTGTTTGATTTTATCTTTTCGGATAAATACGCGAGGCCGTACTGGAGTTAGGAGATTAGAGATAAGATTAATGATAAGAAAATATTCCTAAATTTAATTTAAGCCAATGAATAATTTATTTTGATGAAAAAGAATGTTTTTAGGATTTATTAAATTAAATGGATTTAAGTTATTAAATAAATCTTTTATGTCCAACATTTAATTAAAGCCTAAATTAAAATGTGTAACCAATTGGAATAAATTAATCTAGGCCTAATATACTCAAGAAATTAAAACCTATCTTTTTAATACCTAATCTTAGAACCAAGCCATGCCATGCAAAATTTTATCCTAATTTAATTTGTTAATTCACTAAAATATATAATGGTTGTTTAAAACCTTAAAAATAAAAAAATACAAGATTCAATCAATAATATACCTTGAAAAAATTGATAGCAAATTTCGGTCAACCCATAAATCAATTCAAATATGCTTGGTAACTCTCCATTCGAGTCACCCCTCAATGGCCTTCATGGTGTATTCAATCTCTCACTTTTAATTCACCAATTATTGATAATTCAAGCAGCATAATTCACCTCATTTCTCCTCAACCCACTAGTCTAGCAAATTAACTTTGAATAACACGTGCAACAAGAAGGAGAAATACTTCGGACAACAAGAATAGAAACAATTCAAGTACCATTCAAATTCCTCACTTGTAACTCCCATCTAAATGCCTTTCATGACTCATTTATCAACCCTTGTAACCTTCACATTCATTACCTAGCATTCTCCACCCATATATTCGATAATATCAGAAGGGATTAGTAGCTGAAATCGAGAGTGAGCAGCAGAAAAAGTAAGAAAAAATCCAACTCCGACTCCGCCACGCCGTGTTTGTCGTATTGTTTTGTTTTCTTCAAAACAGATTTCCAGGCATGTATATATTGTTTATTTTCTCTTCAATCAAGTCCTATAAATATTTTTAAACCATTATATGTTCATGATTCATGAAACAAAACACAAGTTTAGCAACAACTTTGCAAAATCTGTACATGCCCTTCTCGGCCATTTGTTTTAAGCTTCATGGTTGGTGTGTTCTTTTGATTTCAGTAAGTTGGTTTGGTTCCAGGAACTCAAGGCTGCATCTAGGCATGATTTAGAGTGTGTTAGGATGTTGTTGGTTCATTTATATGCACTCAGGTTAAAGACTTGACAACAAAACATTTCATTAGTTGCAGAATTGGACACGATCTTTGTTATTTGGATGGTTAAATTGAGGGTCGAACCATGGTTGTTCCAGGGACTGTAACCATGGTTAGAATCCTTCCTTAGTATGTCTAGGACGTGACCAAGTCAGTCTTTCAAGGCTTGGTTCACGGATCCATCAAATTTTTAAAACAACAATGCAAAGGGTCCATCGGTTTTTATTTCTGGTTTTGTGTGAGTGAGTTTTCAATTTTGAGTGTTTGGGTGGATTGCGGTTAGCCTTTAGCCCTTACCAATGGTTCACACAATACCTCATCATGTCTAGATCGAGACATGTTCGATCATATGGCCACCGGAACGATACAAGACAACAAAACAATTCAATACATCACACAGTACAGAATTTTGGTGCTCTCGGTTGAAGATTTGGGTTGTCATAGGTATTTTCTTGGGTTGTGGTTGGCCTGGTGCCCTTAGCCATGGTTCAAGCCACGCCTTAGGAGGTTCGTAAGAGACTATGGTTGGTGGTTCAAGCCCAGTGACCTTTTCATAAATTAGACATCCATGCACAGCTACTGCCACTGCATTCGGACATCAGCATTGCTTCGGTTCAGAGGTCTTGTTTGAGTTTTTTTGGCTTTTAGCCTATGGCCTTGGACTGGACAGTACCCAAATGAGTTATGAAATTCATATTTTTGGCCGTTCGTGATTTGGTTGAGTTTAGAGGTCGTACGAGAATTTACGGTGCAATGTGCCAAAGTGACTGTAATGCCCGAGAATTAATTACTATAATCAGACGTTGATTAATGACATGATGGAGGTTATAAGAACTCAAATGACGTGGCCGGGCGTCGTGGCATGGTTAGCCAAGAATTTGGACAGAACCTTCGGCGCTCGAGCGATAGAAAAGGACCGCCCGAGCGCCAATGCATCGCAAATTGATCTTTGGACAGAACGTGTGGCGCCCGAGCGGTAGAAATTGACCGCTCGAGCGCCAAGGAATTGTAAGATAAGTAACCGGGCAGAAGGTTCGGCGCCCGGGCGGTAATTCTTGACCGCCCGAGCGCCACCTGAAAATCATGAAGTGCGCCAACGAGAAATCCGTCTGTCAGATTTTGAATCTGACTTCGGTACCGTGTTTCTAGCAACGACAGCTACAACTGGACGTAAGTTTTGTTACGTTTTGAGATGTTTTGAAAATATGATATTGTCAGAATTGAATATGAATCAGATATGATGTTTCTACTACCGTAGATATCGTATAATTGAAGTCAGATTAAAGAACATACCGTTTCTATAATTTTTATGATTTTCGAAAGATATTGACTGAGATTTTGATATCAGAATTGTTTATTACTGATTTTGAATATATCGATATTCAGATTATGAGTTCTAGTATTATATTTGTGATGTTAAAAATTGACGGGGTTATTCAGACTGTATGGTTATGCCGTCGAAACATCAGTTGATTTAGATTAATCAGATTCTGATATGATTCAGATTGTATTGTGATAGCGATGACATGAATTGAATTGTATTTTGTTCAGATATTGATCAGATTATGTACTGAGTTGAGTATTGATCAGAACAGATTGTGAATTGAGCTATTCATTGATACTATGTATTCGATATTGTCTTTTCAGATTGGATATGGACAGAGTTGAATACAGGTCATCGTCTTCGTCAGACAGGGACGACAAAGGTATAATTCATGTGATATACGGGAAGACATAATTCAAATAAGATCCTATTTGAGTTTCCCAACCAAAATCACATACTAGAATTATTGTATATATATGGTAACATGTTTATGAATTGTTTATAGAGTTATATTCAAATCTTGTAACATGATTATGTTTTGATTATAGAATTGTATTCAAGCATATAAGATCATTGTGATATTCAGATATGAATATGAGCATGCTTTGTTTACAGATTGATATTCATTGCATTTAAGATAGGAGAGTCGTTGACAGCCATTGTCACATATCTAGATGTTCGGTGTATCTCAGCTTAGGAGCAGCCCTGACTCCTATTGTATTCGTTGATACAGCTCATACCGAAGTCTAGGAATAAGACGTACAGTCACCCCGAGTGGGAGGGTAGGTGACAGCCATTGACGTCTTATTCACACCGGGATCCCTAGTGTTATAGTTGAGTCGAGTCTAGACATGATTCGACTAGAACTGCATGTGTTTATAGAGGTGGTTTCATAGACTATGAAACCCATGTTTATTGCTTTCAGTTATGATAGCATGTTTATATGATTTGATTTGAATAGCATGTTTAGCTGATTTGAGTTGCATGCTTATTTTGATTTAATTTCATAGACTATGAAATCTGTTGCTTTAATTTCATTCATGATAGAATATTTCATGATTTGATTATGTATATGCATGTTACCATGTTTTATACTGGGATTTATTCTCACCGGAGTTATCCGGCTGTTGTCTTGTTTTGTATCTGTGCATGACAACAGGTGGGGCTGGATCAGGGTCAAGAAGACGATAAGAGAAGACGAGTTAGCGTGGTGATTCCGGACTTACTGTAGACTTGTTTTATTACTTGAACTTAACTAAACCTTAGACTTAGGTTGTACAGTATTGTACTTTTCTACTGAATTGTAGTTGTTATACAGAGATGTATGTTATTTAGATTCCATTACCTTCTGCATTTACATTTTAAAAAGAAAAAAATTTGTAGACCCTGTTTATCAGAACTGATAATTAAATCCCAACGATAATTAAGAAGATGATTAGCGTCCGGGTCCCCACAGTGACTCTCGAAAGAGTGTTTCATGATTTTGGCCTCCATTCACTATTTTTCGTGTATTACAGTCCTTATGGATATTCTTTCATTATGTTCGGTATATTTTAATCATGACTAAACGGTGGTTCAATGTTGGTTCGGGTTGGTACGAAGCCATGGTTGGAAACTAGGTTGTGGGTCTCGTTTGTCTCGTTTCTGGTTCGGATATGAAGTTTTTGTCAAGTTGAGATTATTTGCATTTTCTCATGCTAGGATTAGGTCGCATCAAGCCTATGAACGATCCAACTCATCCGGTAAAAAAAGGGTTATAATTATATTACGTGCATAAAATATAAAATGTTTATTTTTGAGATATATGCGATATGTCTTGTGGCCACCTCACGTTTATGGGTTTGGAAGCCGGGATGCATAACCGGGTACCTCTCCACTCGGTGACTTACGACCGGTTTACGATTATGTATGGGTACGGACATCCAGTCAAAGGGCTGTTGATCTCTACCGCCCAGTATACTGTAGTTTAGTCTGATCAGGCGTTCATTATATGTTATGGGCCACTTGCTTGGACACATTATCTTTAACAGAAAAAAATTTAAGATATGAAATGTTATGACAGGGCTCTACCGAGCCAAGCTTTTACATACAATTTTCAGATATGCACGTATTTATACTTACTCATGACACGATTTTCACCTTACGCTTTACGATATTTTTACGTTGCATGCGATTTTATGAAATATTTACTTGTTATTCACGATATATGCATGTTGAGTCTTTAGACTCACTGGACTTGATTGTTGTAGGTACTGATGAGGTCGAGACCGAGGACGAGGACAAGTGAGCTAGCTTGGGTCAGCAGTAGTAAGAATCCGAGGACCTCATGTTTCAATTTATTCACCTTTTTATGTTCAAACTCAGTTTTTAATATGTTGGATTATTTTTAAGTTGTTGTTTTGAAAAACAATATTTACTTCCGATGTTATTTTAAAGTTAAATCTATTTATAGGTTTATTTTATGAATGAGGCAAGTTATTTATTTAAAAAATTTTGTTAATTCCGTAAAAATACGAATACGAAATACGGGCCTTTACATCATATTCATTTGGACGAGGTTGGTGAAATTTTACATCCTATTCATTGGGACAAGGTTGGTGAAAGAATAAAAATGGGTCCGGATGTGATTAAAGAGACTGCCGAGCTTGTAGTCAAAATTCGTGATAGAATAAAGACTGCACAAAACCGACAAAAGAGTTATGCTGATAAAAGACGAAGAGATTTAGAGTTTGCGGTGGGAGACCATGTATTTGTGAAAATAGCACCTATGAAAGGTGTTATGCGTTTTGGCAAGAAAGGCAAGGTTAGTCCAAGATTTATTGGTCTGTTTGAGATTTTGGAGAGGATTGAGACACTAGCTTATATAGTGGCATTGCCACCAATGCTTTCTGGAGTTCACAATGTGTTCCATATTTCGATGCTGCGAAAGAACATGTCAAATCCATCACATGTGCTAAATTATGAACCTCTACAATTGACTCAAAATATGACATATGAAGAAAGACCTGTCCAAATCCTGACAAGACAAGAAAAAGAGACTGCGAAACAAAGTCATTCCGATGATCAAGGTCAAGTGGCTCAATCACTCAGAAGAGAAAGCTACTTGGGAAACCGAGAAGGACTTGAAGAGTCGCTATCCAGAGCTGTTCGGTAAGTTCTAATTTCTATGACGAAATTTTATTTAAGGGGGGAGGAATTGTAAGGTCCAAAATTAAGACGACGTAATTCAACTGCATGCAAATCTAGGAAATATGAAAAAGGACTAATTAAATGATTTTAATTGTTTAATTTATTATGTGACATGCATGATTATATGTTAAATATGATTTTACTGTCATTATGCATAAAATTGTATTTGTAAAGATTATTCGAGTTACGATCGAGGAACGGAGACCGAGGGCTGAAAAAACGTAAAAGATTTTTATTAAATAATTGTTTTTAATTATTTAAAATATGGTTAATGGTTTTCATATTTTTGAAAATAAGGGGTTTGAGGTGATTTTGTACGCCGGGACGTAAATTTTATCGGTGTTGGTTTTTCAACAAAAATACGAACTTTTTGGCAACCCGGCTAATAAATTCACAAAGTTACCCTTAACAAAACTATTTTAATATTTTACTTAAATTCTAATTAAGCACTAATGGGCCCAATTGGTATGCTTAATAGGCCTAAGTTTAATTAAGGATTTAATTACTATATAATATGTTAAACTCACCCCAAACCATACAAAAAAAAAAAAAAGAGTCACGCCACTTTCGGATTGTTGCACACCACCAAAACTCTTCAATATCCACGGCACACACACACACCAAAGTTGAGAGAAAAATTCAAAGCTTTCAAGGGCTTTGTCAAGCCTAGGCCTCTTCGTCGTCAACGTATAATCGTGCGTTTAAAACGCAAAGGCACGCCATACATTTCTTTTTCTCATCTATCACATCGTGTTATCGTTTTAAATATCGTGTGCATGAAAATCATGAAGTTCTTATGATTATTTTCGTAATATTTCACATACATGCATTAAATTCATGAATTTTGATCCGAAATCTTGTCCTATACTTGTTAAGGGGCTGCCATGATGTTGGGTTATGATCAAGTAAGGTTTATTCATGATTTAAAGTCCTAGGACACACACCATACTCACGACAATCACAAAGGAAACAAGCTGGTACGAAATTTTCCTGTCAAGTGATCATGTTGGCTCGGTTATGATAAAAAAAGGGTTGTCTTGATCACGGCTGGAGTCCAGGGGTTGGCCAGGGTCTGTGAAGGGTCAACGGTAGAGTCCTAGCCATGCTATGACTCGACACATGCGCTGAGGAGGGAGCCTTAGCTTGCTAGAACTCCCACCCGAGAGCCAAGGAATTTACGTATAGGGTTCAGGGCTTGCGCAAGGATGAGAGCTCGGTCTGGGGGACAACGGGCTGGGGTAGGGTGACTCCTTGGGATTCTAGGTGAGTGCTTGAGAGGCTGGTTCAGGGTCTAGGTTGGTTGGCTAGGTCCTAAGCTCGAGACAAGGAGTCATCGGCAATAAGGAGTCTCGGCCAGAATGTGTTCGTGTTAGAGGCTTCGGTTTTGAACTTTGGGTTGGTTCCTAAGGGTGCTTAGGGTCCAGTATGGTCTAGAAAAGGGTTGGCTCAGGTTCGGCTCATGGTGGTTTGAGCCATGCTCGAGGAAAATTAAAGATGGATTGGGGGTTCCAAACATAAGTCAAGTTAGGGATTCTATTTGCTTAATAATCCGAAACACGGCTCATGGGAGTCGAGTCATGGTTAACGAGACCTAAAATAATATAAAAAGTCTTAAGTTTTTAATTTAGGAATTTTATATTAATGTTTGAAATTATTCGGGATTAAAACTTCTTAAAAACGAATAATTAAAGATTAATTAGAAGTCTATTATTTAAGCTAAATAAAATTATGAAAAAATTAAATTATGCTTAAATAATTATTTGGGACATGTTAGAGTCAAGGAAATTAAGAAAAAGTCAAAAACGTGAAATTTTTCGTTTAGGGGTAAAACGGTCATTTCACACCTGAAAATTAGTAAACGTCATGGCAGTGCTCTGAAGTCTGTTTTATATGCTATTATGATGATTTTAAATGTTTAAGGATTTTTATATGCTAAAATATTTATGTTAAAAGTTTATGAAAATTTTATGATTTATTATGGAATTTACGACGAAACGATAAAGCTAAAAAGGTTATGTTGGATGTTTGTTTTTAAAGGAAAAAATATATTAAATGCATGATTTTTATAAAGTGATGAAATTGTAAAACGTTGAAAGAAGTGAAGTAATTATGTATATTGAAGATATGAGGATAAGAATGGGGATGTCGTGAGGGAAAAAGCCCAGAGGGAGCACATTTATGGGAGAAGGCCCCAGAGGGAGCCCGACGATCGTATTTACATTCGATGAGGATATGCCAAAGCTCAGTGGACGAGATATCGTCACTGATGTCCCCGTCGCCCAGTACTGTGTTTACATGTAGATGGGTTTACATGTAGATGGATCCATCGACTTTTTGAGGATGAGGAAAGTCACAATTAACTATCTGAATTCAATAAAAAAGAAAAAGTTTATGATCATGATAAAAAGATACATGTTATGAATGAGGTAACTGAAAAAAGTTGAGGTTTATGTTATGCATGTCATGAAAATGTTATTTTTACGTAAAAAGTATCTTTCACTGTTGCATGTGATTGTATACGTATTACTTGTTATCAAGATTATGGTGTGTTGAGTATTTAGACTCACTAGGTGTGATGGATGCATGTGCTTATGATGTTAATGTTACTGGAGGTCTTGATGGTTGACCTTGCTGGACTGTCGGTGCACATAACCCGAGGACCAGCGCTTCTACTTTTCTGCACTCATGATTTATGTTTATGATTATGTTAAAAGATTTTAAGACCTTTTATTTATGCTTTGAGAGATTTTGAGAGGTTTTAGTATGAGCTAGACTTTTTAAATTTATTGCTTTTTAGATTTGGTATATGTTTGACGAATTGACGATTTGAGTTATTTCTTTCATTTTTTCAAATATTTGTTGGTCGTTTTATTTTAAAAATGGTGCAAAAATATTATATATATTTTGTAAGGGTTCGGCCGAAATCATGAGAGGTTTTTTTTTTAAAAAAAAATTATAGTACTTTTTAAACAATAAGATTAGCAGAAGTTTCACATATACGACATGAATTATGCGAAAAATAAGATACATGGCGTGCCTTAATGTTTTTACGCTTGAAAACTCGAAGATGTGTGCTTAGGATGAACACCGGAGAAGCAGGGAAGAGTTTTGCTTTGAAAGTCTTTGAAGAACTCGTGAAGGCTATTGATGGAGGCTTCGAAAATGTCTAGCAGCAAAGGGGAGGAAGCGGCTGCACTAGGTTTAGGTTTAGGGTTTGAGGGGGTAGGGTTTTAAATAGAAAATGCATGCATAAATGGGCCCTAGCTAATTTAAATGAATTAAGAAAAAACTTTTTGGGCCCACTAAGCATTAAATAAACCAATCAAGCCCAACACTCTCTCAAAACATATTTCGTTATGATACGTTTTAGAAAATATTGCTCGAACCCTCAAAAAGTCCTCCGAATCGTTAAAATTTGCGTTTCGGTTAAAAATACGACTCGACGAGTAAAAATACCCACCAAGGCCCAATTTCGAAAAATACACTTAAAACACTTCAATTAATTAATTTAAATTAATCATTCAATAAAAATTATTTCTTGATAATCCTCGGTCTCCGATACTCGTTTGATCGCGAAATGCAACTAAACACTCTAATGCATGAAACTTTAAAATAATCCTGAAATAAACTCTAACCATGAGATGATCGTGCATTAAATGAAAAAAAAATCTTTAAACACATAATTTAAAATAAAACCTTAGATTGCATGCAGTCGGGTTACGTAGTTCAAATTTTCCTAGACCTTACAGCAAAATATGAGCAATCCTACTTTGTTAACTTTATTGATGACTATTTGCGGTTTGGGTATGTCTACTTCATGAGACACAAATATGAAATATTTGAAAAGTTCAAAGAATTTAGATCAGAAGTGGAAAAACAATTAGAAATGAGTATTAATACACTTCGATCTGACCGAGGCGGAGAAAACTTGAGTATTGAATTTTTTATTATCTAAATGGGAACGAGATTCTCTCCGAGTGGACTCCACCAGCAACATCACAATTAAATGATGTTTCTGAACGTCGTAATCAAACTTTGATGGACATGGTTTGATCTATGATGGGATTCACTGAATTGGTTACGTCGTTATGAGGATTTGAGTTTGAAATTACCGCAATGTTGTTGAATAATGTCCATACAAATGAATTGGATAAAACACATATTAGATATGGATGGGAAAAACTCCCAAATATTTTTACTTGAGAATATGGGGATGTCCTGTTTAAGTAAAGCAGACAGTGAGAGACAAATTGGATAGTAGATCCATTTAATGATACTTTGTAGTATATCCAAAGAATTCTGTTGGATATTATTTCTATCATCCCAAGGAAGAAAAAATGCTTGTTTCAAGAAATGTCACCTTTTTAGAGAAAAAATTTTGATTTGATAGAAAAAATGAGATGATAGAACCCCAAGAAATTCAAGGTACTCCCTCAGTTGTAGAAGCTGGACATAATCCCCAATAGTCAGTAGTTGAAGTACATGCATCTAAAAAGTCTGATAGGATTATTGACCACTTGCTAGATATACGCATCTTCATGAACAAGTCCATGATTATCCTTGTGATGGATGTGATCCAATGAACCTCAAAGAAGCAATATCTAATACTGATTCATCCAAATGGCTTGAAGCCATGCAGTCTGAAATTCATTCAAGGACATTAATGGATCCACATAAGGGAATTGTTCTCATAGGATGCAAATGGACCTACAAAAAAAACTTGAGACGGATGGGAAGATATTGACTTTCAAGGCAAGACTAGTTGCAAAAGGTTATACTCAAAGGAAAGAGATTGACTATGAGGAAAATTTTTCATCAGTTGCTATGTTTAAGTCCATCAAAATACTACTAGTTATAGCAGCATGGTATGACTATGAAATATGACAATGGATGTGAAAACAACATTCCTCAATGGAGATATTAAAGAAGATATTTATATGTCTCAACCTTAGGGATACACATCAGTAGGAAGTGAGCATGAGATATGCAAACTTCAGAGTTAAATATATGGTCTCAAGCAGGCGTCAAGAAGTTGGAACCTCATATTGGACAACAATATCAAGGAATTTTGTTTTGCTAAGAATCTCGATGAACCATGTATGTAAAGAAAGTTAGTGGAAGTGCAGTGACATTGATTCTAGCTTCCAAATTGATGTAGATGATTTAAAATCGACTTCTGTTTTGTATTCATGCTCAATGATGCGGCTCTCTCTTGGAAAAGTTCCAAGCAAGACACCATTGTGGATTCCACCACTGAAACTGAATACATTGCAGGATCTGCTGCAGCCAAAAAAGTTCTTTGGATGAGAAATTTCGTCCAAGATTTGAGCATTATTCTTAATGGAGTTGATACAGTCCCCGTGTACTACGACAACACTGGTGCCCTTGCACAAGAAAAGGAACCAATGTCTCATCAGAGATCCAAACATATATTGAGAAAATTTCACATGATCCAGGAGATTGTGAAAGAGGAGATAGTTCAGTCGAGAGAATCGCCTCTGCAGAAAACATTGTTTATCCACTTACAAAGCCCTTGCCAAAACCGTTGTTTGGGAAGCATAGCGAAATAATGGGATTAAAATTTATGGGTAAGTGGCTTTAGGGGCAACTGGGAGATTGTTAGAGTATATTCCTTATATGCCAACTATTGGCTAAAGATTTTTTGACTATGTTGTAATAAACAGTCTTTATTTTGATATAATTTATATTCCATGATTTTGTTTTACTTTATCTATATACATACAAATCCAATCGACATAGATAAAGACCTTGATTATATTTTAATACAAATGAATCATACTCCTATTTTGAAACTCTTTTGTAAACACTATCAATTATAAATTTGTTCCTAGTCGATTCAGCCGCCTAAAAACTAGGATAAAGTTCGATTGATCTTGAGAATTACATCTGTGATGTTGTGTACCATGTTTCATGATAAGGGTATAGAGATGTCCAATAATGCAGATTGGTAATCATATGATGATTGTACCGAACAACCTTCCTTTGGAATTTCAAGTTGGTTATCATTAATCGAGAAGAAAAGTGTGGTTTTTATTATACATCATTAATCCTTACGACCCGAGACAACACTGAGGCTCTAATACTATGATTCTGCTTTGACTCGTTTACTGATTCCGCGAGGATCACAAGAAGATGACGTTGGGTACAAGTGCGACATGTGTCGGAGCTAGTGCATTGTAGTCGGGAATTCATTGCTCAGACGAAATAGTAGTGCACGAAATCTAACGAAATAGTAGTGCATGAAATCTCTGGTCAGAGTATAAGATGTATATTAAGGATAAGAGTTCTCTAGTTGTGTATATGATGAAAGTATTAATATTTTATGAATATATCAAATTGCTATCGAATCTAATATGCAACCCTCAGTGAACCAATTATTGCAGATTAGATCGGGATATATGAGATGAAAGAACCATATTGTACGTTAACCATAATTGATTGGTTCTTCCAGACACTATCACTGATATTGTGAGGCCCGGGGCCGAAGAGGGCGTGGGTGAACGCCGGTGCCATCAGTTGAACGGATAATGAGCAGCTCCTGGCAGGTTCTAGGTGGAGGGAACATGAATGAACCGACCCACACGGGAATGAGAGGGATTCCGAGACTTTTCAATTTAATTGACTGTACAGTTGAAGAGGGCTTAAAAGATTTGATTTGTACTACTCATATCACGAAGGTGCATCTTCTTTTCGGTAGCTCATCACATAAGAACTCCAAAGTTAAGCGTGCTTGACTTGGGGCAATTTTGGGATGGGTGACCTCCTGGGAAGTTTCCCAGGGTGCGTGTGAGTGAGGACATAAGCACGCTGGAAAGACTCGTCTTGGTACAGTGAGGACAGTTGTCGAATTTGGGGCGTTATAGTTGGTATCAGAGCCGACCTCTCTTAGTACGGTGTAGTTCGGGGACGAACCAAGCGGAAGCTGGTGGGCATGTGAGGCCCGGGGCCGAAGAGGGCGGGGGTTGAACGCCGGTGCCATCAGTTGCACGGACAATGAGCAGCTCCTGGCAGGCTTCTAGGTGGAGGGAGCATGAATGAACCGACCCACACGGGAATGAGAGGGATTCCGGGAGTGTTCAATGTAATGGACTGTACAGTTGAAGAGGGATTAAAAGATTTGATTTGTACTACTCATATCACGAAGGTGCATCTTCTTTTCGGTAGCTCATCACATAAGAACTCCAAAGTGAAGCGTGCTTGACTTGGGGCAATTTCGGGATGGGTGACCTCCTGGGAAGTTACCCAAGGTGCGTGTGTGTGAAGACATAAGAACGCTGGAAAGACTTGTCTTGGTACAGTGAGGACAGTCGTCGAATCTGAGGCATTATAGATATCTAGGGAATCATGGGGTGACGCTACTAGACGCTCTTACCATGATTCGATGAGTTTAATCAGAAGATGATTTCTGACATTCTCATTATCAAATGTTGGTACATAGAATGTGGCAAATTAAGGTAAGCCCGAGTAAAGGACAATGTCCTGAATCACAAAGAATTATGAATCAACAGCTAACTGTATCCCTGAACCATTGAGGGTCACACAAGTACTAGATCATTTGTTCCCGCTGAGACAATAAATTAAAAGAGTTGAATTTATATAAAATTATGAGATATTAAATTCAAGGAGTTGAATTTATGATAATTAAAATTTGGAGAGAATAAATTCAAGTAGTTGAATTTATGAAAAGCTGAGAATTTAAAATATTAAACTAAAGGTTGAGTTTATAAAAGATTAATTAAATATAACATGAATATGCATAATGAGGTTGTAGAAGTACAAATACAACATGCTAATTAATTAATGTTCTTATTATGGACTTTGAAACATTAATTAATTAAAATAGTTGTACTTGTCAAATTAATTAATTAAGCCGGTTAGTATTTTATTTAATCATTGAGATCTAAACTTATAGTTGGTGCCAAGTGATTTATTCACTAAAGTTTTTTCATAAACGCCATATGAATGTTTATTTCGTTCAAACCATATGAGTGTTCAAAGACGTTATTTGAATGTCAAATTAAAAATTTTAAAACTTTCGCTGCGTTTTGGACACTAGAAAACCGATTTCCAACAATTAACACAAAATTGTTTCAATTAAGCATGTCAGAAGTGAAAATAATGGGAAATATGATAACAAAAATACAAACTATTATGAGCCCATCAAAATCTCCTACATCTAAACCATGTTTGTCCTCAAGAATGAAAGAGTTCAATTTATTATCCCAACTATTTATCCTCCTTTCGCTTCCTCTACTTATATGTAAATATTTTCATGCATCGAAAAAATTTAATTGTTTAGCATCTAATATATCAATATCATGAACAGTCGCTTTAATGAGAATGTATAGATATTAAAATGTATGGAGTCCAAACACTCCTCACAAGATTCGCTCATCACTCATAAGTTTTTGGATATGTATCGAAGAAACTCTCATGTCAAAACAATGAAGATTTTTTACCATAAGTTTTCAAATATATAACATCATTCCACCAAATGAATGGATTAAAATGTAAAAACAACGGCTGTAAAAGGGTCGTAGCGTGGCTAGAGGTAAGGTAAAAAAAATGTAACAATGAGTTTATGGAATTGAAGAAATCATACACATTTTTCACAAAAATAATTGCATCCAGGTAACAACAACTTGTTCAATCTCATTATAACATCAAAGAATGCAGTACTACCAATTTTTTTCCTCTTGTTTTTTTTTCAATGCATAAGATGTTTCTGAGGAAATGATTTCGAGCTTGAATCACTCAATCTCAATAATTTGTAATTTTTTGGCTCAAAGTGATGCTAAATTCGAAACGTTTATATGATTCTCCAATTCAAGGTTCAAAAATAGGAATAACCAACAAAAGATATTTATCATGGCTTGTAATGTGGCTATTTTCCAAGGAAAAAAACTCAAGCTCGAACTTGACTCACTAGGGGTTATGAATCCGGGTATGATCAAATAACGACACTAATGATGCGAAAGAAAATGGTTTAAATCTAAACATGCTTTCATGACATATCATTCAGTCGACATATGATTAAATCAAATCTATATCCCTCATCTTTTTAATGCTCGAAAGGTCGGTATGTAAAATCAGGATGGCTAATTTCTGGGTCGTGTTGGCAGCTCCAATTCTATAGGGAAGGATCCCAATACTGATTGTATTCAAAGTTGGCTATATCATCCAGAAATATATCACACTATCTTCATTTTGACTAAGTAGTGGACTTCCAGTTGTCAATGCCCCCATTAAATTCACATCTTCGTGTAACTGTATCCAAATTTTTAAGGAAAAGTCTAACAAGTACATAGTTAGAAAGTTCATGATTCCTGAATTTTGTTGCTAAATTATTGAATCTCTCCCTATGCTGTGTTGAATAACTCTCCGTTTTTTTGGGAGAAAGTTGTGAATACTTGTCAATGGAACATCTCGAAGTATTTCACAACAAAAAATTCTCAATTCTTTTTCCCTTGATGAATTACATGTACGAGAAGAAAGAGACATAAAAAAGAAAAGAAAAATAACAAAATTTGAAAAAAACTAACTTTGCACCGCTCTTCGGCAATGACGCCAAAATTTGAAGTGTTGTTGTTGAGCCACCAAACTTAAGTTCATGCTCTTTTCTATATAAAATGAATGTAATGGTGAGTAGGGTTGAATCCACAAGAAACTGGAGATTTAGTTATTTCGAAGAAAATAATTAAAAGGAGGGATTTGTTTGATAAAAACTAAATAAATATTAGAATTAATTTAACATGCAAGAAGAAATAACTAATCAAGATGAACAACTAATGAAATGTAAAATTTTATATTATCATGCTCTGATTCAAGGAATTTCCACTATTCAATTGTATAACTATTACTCGGCTAACATATTATTTATTCATGCAGTTACAAGTAATTAACCTTAGAATTATAGGGATAACCGCTAAAATCCTTATGTTTTTCTAATTTAATTAACCAAATCCAGCATCTAGTCAAAGCTTATCAATAATCAACTGGACACAATGACATTCTATATTAATTAAAAATAGCATTTTTGTTTTGTGAAAAGAGTTAATTCTAAAATCTGACAACCGTTATAATTGCAATTGATAAATTTAGTTTCATTTATTCAGATTAAATGTGCTATGATAGCACAAAACACATAATCTATTGTTACTCATGTACCAATCGTTCATGAAAATTACAGATCATTGAATTCATAGATAGCAGTAGAAAATTATGCATCAAATTAAATTGTCAGATTAACCGAGATATAAAATTCATATAAATAAATCAAAAACCAACAAATACTCGAACAAACAAGAAGATTAAATTAAAAAGCAAAAAATCTCACAAAGATAAAATTGAAATAGTAGAAATATCACTTCAATGAGAAATAAAAACATAGCCTAGAGTTCTTGAGAATGCGCCTTCTTCTTAATCTTCATTTTGAAGAGAGTGTAATTTTTCTGTCAAATGTTGTGTCTCCTTCTCTTCTTCATGTATAGATGGTTAATTGGGCCAAAGACAAAAGCCCGTTAACTAAAAGAAAACCTTATGTTGAAAATATCTCAAAAAAATTATATAGAGTTTTTATGAAATAAAACTCTATCTAATATTTATTTCTCTCAATAACAACTTCAATCTCCAAGAACTATTTTTAAGTCAAAAACCATAATTAGAACTCTAAAGTTTGGCATAATCTTCACAAATTTGGAAATTCATTCCTTGAAACTCTGTCAGCTTCAGTTTCACATACAACAGAAAAATAGTCTTAAGTGTGATCACTCCTTGTTCCAGGACTTATTCAATTTTAGCTTTCTTTCACAACTTTATCTTATTAAATTCAAATATGATAAAAATAACTTTTTTAGCTCCAATTCGCTCCAAGACCATAATATTTCCTCGTACAACAAAATAATACAACAGTGTATCAATTAAGCATGTCGGAATTGAAAATAATAAGAAATATGATAGTAATAAAAAAAAAAAAAAAACAAACTATTATGAGCTATCAGTCATCAATATGGGTTGGTTTGTTTTATGTTAAAAAATGGAACCAAATCAAGTTTTTCGTTTTGCTAAATAGCCAACCAAATCAAATTAAACCATTGATAATTAAAAATCAAACCAAATAAAACAAAATTAAATTTAACCATTGATAATTAAAAATCAAACCAAATCGCTTGAATTGGTTTTGTGTTGGATTTAATGATTATTTCTAAACTTTGATATATATTTTTTTCAAATGAAATTTATGATTTTTTTTTTTAACATAATTTATTTTTTTTCCCTGAAATGACTATTATGAATAAACAAATATTAATGTACACAAAATGTCAAAGGATCTAGAAATATAATATATGACAATGATATTACAAATCAGTATATATAAGAAATGTAAATCCTTAAAATGAATTATTTTAGCTTTGAAAAAACCTCACAATCATTCAGTGCCTCTTATATTAAGAAATATCCCATGAAGGTGGTTAGAACAAACCAATTATTTAGGTTTGGTTGATTTTAAACTTGGGTAACACCACAACATTTTGTTAACTGATTCGATGCATGTGAGCAAATATAGTCGACCAACATACATCAAAACAATCTGGGTAAAGTTGCTTGTCAAAGTTATTTTCTCAATTTTTTTTTTAGGACCAACAGATAATTTGTCATATTTTTTATTTTCGTCATTGAACTTGCCAAAGTTGAATTATAGTCATATACCAGATCACCTTATTTTATCCATTTTGGGTATATCATGCTTAGCAAATTCCATGTGTCTAACAAAAAAAAAAAAACATTTCTACTTCCAACCTTTGGGTGTCCATTCATTTCTGTAACTTCGTTTTTTTGTGTGTGATCTTTAGTCCTATTTTACCAAAATATGGACATGATATCAGAAAATGTTGATTTGACATTAAAAAAAATTCAATATGACGTCACATCAATACTCCGACAAAATAAGACTAAAAACTAATTAACACAAAAAAAAAAAAAAACAGTTACAGTGTTGGGACTCAACTTTGATAACAGAAAACAAATAACATTGATTAAATTTTCACATCAAAGTTATTATAGAAAATTCAAAACCATTTTCTGACTAAATGGACTCCCTGGAATTCAAACAGTATGTATAGCGACTTAATCAATTATATCACGGGTTATGTCAACTTATAAGGCAAATACTAAAAGTCAAAGATTTGAAGATATCGTGCACGTAAGCAGAGGAAAACTTGTTCCAATATTTGATATAATATAAATAACCAAACGTTGAACAAGAGCACAACTATAAGGTTCAATCATGGGATCGCAAATAAATTTGATTTGCATGATTTCAGAAATGGTGTCGGTTGTTACTAGAGAATATTATGTTTTTTTATCACGTAATGTTATATATCAATTTTTTTTTGTTGTGAAATAACAAAGCTACTTATTTAAGTTAAAACTTTCTATAAGAGTCTAATCAAATTGAATAAAGGAAACTGATCATTCATGTTTAAATATTTTTCTCAGAAAAATCAATATTAAGAGTTCCACAAATATCTAAGCACAACTGACAGAAGATAATTGATCAAAGGGCCACTAATAAAAAAATCACCGATCAATCTGCATTACTAATAAGTCAGACTGATTTGACGGACATTGTATGAATATTTCCAGAACATTATTTAAAGAGAAGAGCCGAGTTGATATGGATAAATTCTTCATAACCTCTTTATTAGTCCGTTAAAATTTCAAATCTATGCACACTACCATAAGTATACTATTTGTTAGAAAAGATGACAACATGACACAACGATGTTAGAGTAGGTGTCCAACGAGCCAACTTATAGCTTAGGCTTTATTGACTCTAAATCTCTAATGTAAAAACGATATTTATTTTAATAATATATTTTAGTTTTATCCAATTATGGAATTTACCTTATTTATTTACCCATCTAAGCTGCATAAATAAAATCATTAAATATATAATATGTATTATGAAATCTGTCTCGCAACGTAAGATCATTAAACTCGTTAAGAAGTGTACCTATATTCTAAACAGGTTCCTAGTATCGAATCAGCAGCCTATAATAAGGATAAGAGTCGCTTGAGCTTGACACTATTATCTGTGATGTAAACGTCATGTTTCATTGCTAAGGGCATGAAGATATCCATTCATATATAGGTGATATAATTGATAAAGTCGCTATACTTGATATCCATTTATAGAGCAACCCTTCCTCGGACTGTCCAAGTGGTTCTCACTTATCGAGTGGAATATTCAACGGTTATAGTTGTACACCATTATTCCTTTAACACAGGACAATGTAAAAGCTCTATGTACTAGAATACTTTGATCCATTTATCAACTCCATTTAGGGTCATCAGGTGGCGAGGTTTGGTGTAGTTTCAATATATGCAGGAGCAAGTACATTGGAGTAGGGAATTCACCGTTTTCCTAAGGGTGAAGATATCATATGTGATCTAATGAGTTAATAGTGTAAGGAATTCTCTGGCCAGAGCAAGATATGTGTTTTTGGGAAATGTATTTTCCTAGTTATACATACCATATCAATATTATTTCTCAAATATACATCGCATCGTTATCAAATTCATATGCAATTGTCGATATACCAATGTGATGCGAACACGGAAGGTCAAGCCCCAAGGAAAGCATGGGACCCTTTGGAGTTGCCGGAGGGACCAATCACGAGGGGACGTCTGAAGAGGTTCAAAGAAGCATTGAATGGGTTTATGAGCAACGAAGACGGATTTACAAGCGAAGTACAGAGTGATGAAAGGTTTGTGATGCATGGGAGTCATATGAACATTATTCAAGAATCCATGCAAAACGGGGAGCAAATCCGGACAGAAGATCTTGCGCACATGCGCGAAGGCAAGGCGCGCATATGCGCAAGCTCGCGCACATGCGCCGAGAAGGAGCGCGCATCTGCGCGAGGGGTACTGGACAGTGGACACGAAGATTTTACCAGAAGACTTCGCGCATATGCGCCGGACTAGGGCGCGCATAAGCGCGACATAGGCAGAGACATGCGTGCATATGCGCGAGTTGTGGTGCGCACATGCGCGACATAGGCAGAGACATGCGCGCATATGCGCGAGTTGTGGCACGCACATGCGCGACTGTGGCAGAGACTTGCACGCATATGCGCGAGTTGGGGCGCTCATATACGCACGGTGCAGATTTTTCCTAGTTTAGAGTTTACATTATTTTGGTAACTAGATTAAGTATCTTTTGATAATATGTAAACATATTGCACGAGATTTTGACACACTTTTCAGATTTCATTATTGATATTTTTTATCATTGTTCTTGAGTTTTCTCTCAAACAATTAAAGTTTTTGCTTTGTTAACAAAATCAAACTTATCAAAGTTTTTAACTTTGTGGCGTTTGTCGATCGTGATTGTGCGGATTGTCTTCGACTTGTTCTTTGAAGGTTCGTCATAATATCAATTGTTTATTCCGTGATTATTTGTTGCTAGACTTTTCATAGTTTAGAGGTGAAAATCACAACACACAAACTTGATTCAAAAGATCGGGACAACAACGATTATTTGTTCGTTATTGAATTGAGGTCGCGATTTAATTTTAATCGTGTTTGCTATTCTTCGTACAAAGATTCACATCACAATGATTTCATATTCGATCGTGATATATGAGATGAAGAGAGTGTATTGTACGCTAAAAATATCTTAAGGTTCTTGCAGGTGCTATTAGTGATACCTAAGATATCATGAGATGATACTACTAGACGCTCTTACCATAATCTGTTGGGTATAATTAGAAATGAGTTCTGACATTCTTGATCAAGAAGTTGAAGAAAAATTGGGGCCCTGAATAAGAATAAATGTTATTATGAATCATATGGAGACGTGAAACCACAACTAGCCGTATCCTGAACCATTGTAGGTCACACAATTATCGGATTCTGTGTTCCCGTTGAGAAATTCAAAGTTCAAGTAGTTGAATTTTACGACTATAATTTGATGAAGATAAAAAAGAACGCTTATAAAATAGTTTATAAGTTGATTCTATAAGATGAAGAAATGAAAGTTAGCTTAATTGCTAATTGGGGAAGGAGCATTAGATGAAGGAGTTCACAGAACTGGCAGATGCCAAATATAGATAGTGAAAATTTTGATCTTCGAAAATTTCAATTTTCATTATATGAACTGGACTTGTATCCTTGACACATCGGCGTTGTTAGATCATCGATCGGGGTGGTAACGAGTTCAGAATCATTTATTTAGTGAATTTGGAATTTACTGATTAAATAATAGTACTTGTAGTGGTGACCACTAATATATAAAAAATTCTCATAAACATTCTAGAGATGTTTAAAGTGCATTTGTAAATATACTAATTTTTATATTATACACTTTATATGAAGATATAAAGATATGTGTTTATAATATAAATATATCATGCATTACCAAAAGTTGATAAATACATGATATAATAATGATATGATAATTTTAATCAATGAAAATCAAGAGTCCTAGCGAGAGTAGGATTATGAATTCTGATGAGAGCGGGACTCCTGATGTGATAAGGAATCAAGCTCCGTAAATATTTCATTGAGTGTCATATGAAATAACAGAGTTTTTTCACAAAATACAAAGCACAAAAATTCACCAAAATCGTCGCCCCTTCCAAGCTTTTCCTTAATTTGTTTGAAAGATTTCCGTTGTGATTGTGACTCTACTACTAATATATTGCTAGAAATTTTTTTTGTAAGCTATTTTCAAAATTAAAATCAAACACATGCATGCAATAAAAGTGGTCAATCGTGCATTTTTAAAAGCTACTCAACAACTAAATAAAAATAACTGCCGTTAAATAAAAACCTAAATATCAGCCCAACCCTAGACTACTGTTTTAAAAGGACTCACATGCAATAATCAAAAGCCTGCCAAATCATCCACGTGTCAAAAGGTGTAAAATGTATAAAAATCATGTTTCACTCCTGACTTATAAACATATAGTGAGGAAAAACGTAAAGTCATCGGGTTATCGTGCGCACTCCCATCTCCGCCTACTCAGTCTTCGGCGCCTCCAGTCTCTATCTCATCATGCTCATCATGATCACATGCATCAATCACACCGAGTGAGTCTAAATACTCAATACACCTGAACTGTTATAACAAATATGTATACATAATATGCGTCAGTGAAAAGTACTGTAATTAAAATAAACTTTATGATCTTAAAAGCATGAACGTAAACATATCGTAACGTAAACATATTCAAAACATATCTCATCATGTAATCATGTACGTGTTCATTTTCCTTTATTGAATTCAGATCATTAGTTGCGACTTTCATATCAGCTCAAGTCGATGGTTCCATCGACGTATAACCGCGGTACGCGGCGGCGGGGACAACCGCAACAGTTTTACCCATCCATGAGCGTGTCCTTGCATGTTCGTGTTCGTGTTAGTCACAACCAACTCACCTCCTTCTAACATGTCATCGTATTCAGTACTTATAAAATTCATACATATACATATATTTTCTTAAAATAAAGCATGCTACGTATTTTCTGTATTTTCATAAAATTCAAGTTCATAATAAACATAAAAATTTTAAACATGCAAATTTTTGTGATCAGGGCGCTGTCAGGACCGCTAACTCGACCCGTATGCAAAATGACTATTTTTCCCCTAGAAACCCTAATTGACCATTTTACCCATGGACCTAAAAATTTCGACCTGAAGCCAACCAAACTTATTAAAACACCTCAAAAAATATTTATAATCATTTCCTAGACTTAGACTCGAGCCCATTCAGTAACTTTCATGATTCGTTTTAAAACCTGGCCCGGGGTCCCAGTTTGAACCCGAATCAACCCGAAACTTAACCAAAATTAGACCATAGTTCAAAGACTCGTAATCAAACCCTGTATGACACAATTTAACCATCACTAATCTCAATCATAAAGACATATCAATATCCAAACGAGACAATAACACTAAAACTAATACCCGTCATATACTGGACTAGCGCTTGGGCACTGGCAGCGTAGCGCTACCCAGCCTAAGCGCTTTGTACCAACGCCATGGCGCTTCAAGCGCCGAAGCGTCAGCGTAAAGTCGAATTTCAAAGTCAAACTCTACCTACTCCCAATGAGCCCGGACCAGACTCGAACCAACATTTCCTAGCCAACCTTTGGATCCTCCTGGATGGACCTAGCCAAGGACCCTAGCCCCATGCACGCTATTGAGCATGTTTTACCCTAAAGCCAAAAATGCCAAATTGAGCCCTAACCATGTCTACCCCTTTCAATCTACCCTTAGCCTGCAACAAGTCGTGCTTGAGCCACTCCAGGCCACATCCCACACCCTCCAGGGCTTTAACCACAGCCCGGAACTGACCTTGCACCGTTGCACCTCCCACAACACTCGACCGAACCATCACAAGCCCTAGAACAAGGAAAAGCCCAATCGCACCATCACCCAAACAAGTCCCGGTCTGATCTTAACCTTCGAAGAACACCTGCTAGCCACGACTTGAGTCCTGTAACTCTCGATCCAGACATCCCCTTATGCAACATGTCAAAAATGTGAGTTATAAAGGATGAAAATTCTGTAAAATCATGTAGAATCCAAGTATAAATCATTCGTATAGATAGGTCTATATCATATCATGTAAATACCATCAAAATACCTACTATGATGTGATTGACGAGAAAAACAAATGTTTTGGCGTGCCTTTGCATATTTACGCTCGAAAACTTCGATATACTTACGTAGAACGGCCACCGGAGGGACGAGGAAGATTTCCTTTGAAAAACTTTGAGAAAAACCAAGAAGCGTGGCTGCTGGGATTTCGAACTGCTGTAAATGGGGAGGGGCTGCCAAATTGTTATTACGGTTTGGGAAGAGTGGCGGCCGAATTGTAATTAGGGTTTGGGAGGGTAGAGTTAATTATAATAATTAGTATAATGGGCCCTTAATTAAAAAAAATGAGGTTAAGTAGGATTTTAGGCCCATTATGTATTAAAATTGTCCCATTAAGCCCAAAAATACTCCCGTAAAATATTTCGTTTAGGTAAATTTTTGAAAATATTGTCTGAACCCTCAAAAAGTCTTCTGACTTGCTAAAAATTGCATACCGGTTCAAAATATGACTCGATGAGCAAAAATACCTTACAAAGAAATATTTTCGAAAATCACACTTATTTACATCATATATTAAATAATTAAAAATAATTATTTAATTAAAACATTTTTCCTTAAATGTCCCTGATCTCCAATCCTCGTTCGAGCTTGAAATACTACTAAAAGCCTTATAACATTAAATCTGACGAACCATGAAATAAAACACATATTCATGTCATGATCATAAAATTAATGCATTAAAAATAATTAAACACGTATTTTAGAAAACCCTGAATTGCATGCAGTCAGGTTACGTAGTTCGAATTTTCTAGACCTTACAATTCCTTCCCCTTTATATTGAATTCCTTCCTCGAAATTTAAGACGTACCGAATAACTCCGGGTAGCGACCCCCATCTCTGTCTCAGTCTGTAGTGTCTGCTTGTTTTAAAATTTTACTGAAACATTTTTTTTAAAGCTATGATCGAAAAGTACTCATGCACATGCAAGCGAATAAAAGCAGTCGACCATACATTTTAAAAAGTTATTCAACCTCTGAATAAAAATAACTGCGGTTAATTAAATCCTAAAATGAACGCAACTTCCTGGTCTACTAATTTAAAAGAGAAATTCGAACAGATAAAATGTAGTGCCCAAATTCAGTACACGCATAACCCATGCATGTAATTAATTATTAAAACATTTATTTAATTTTAAAACAGTCTTAGTAGTGCATGATTTATTTAAATGCATTATTTTAAATTATCTATGTTTATGTGATGCACGTTAAAACGTCCTTCGAGTTTCATGCTTCAGGCGATCATTCGAGGCGGGATTGAGGAAAAGACCGGCGACGATTTTTGGGAAATTAAAATGTGGTATTTTATTTTAAGTTGAGGATGGGGAAATTTATTAAGTTATCAAATTTTAATATTTTAAAGCATTATTGTGTATTTAGAGATTCAAGAGTTTGAAACTTTTAAAATTGGTGTGTAATTATTTTAATTGTAGAGTTTGATTAAATTAGTGTGTGTTAACTTTTTATTAGTATTTTAAATAGTCTATTTAGCTAGAGTTTCTCCTAATTAAAACACACACACACGTTACACACACTCACACACACTTACACGTTTTTACACACACTAAACACACACACTCACCTTACGTTTCAGATTTTATATTTTTAAGAGAGAAAATTCTAGGGTTTTTCTCCCCATAGCAGCCGCCCCCTCCTCTGAACTTTTCCAGCAAACTTTGTGAATTTTCTTCATAGAATTTTAGCGTCACGATCGTCCCGGATCAAGCCTCGCTCCATCTCCGCTTCGGTGTCGTCGTACGGTACTTTTAAATATCAAAAAGGCACGTATAATCTGTTCTTTCTGTATCGATCATGTCATATTAAGCGTTGCGTTGTTTTATGCGTAAAAGTATGTGTGTGACGTTCGTCGTTTGAACGGAAATTGATTCGGATCGGTTTTGAATGGATTTTAGATCTGAAAACTCGTTTTTACTGTCCTTTCTGAATACTGCGAATTTTCGGTACATAATTTGAGAAAACTTTCAACTAGAAAATTGTAGAACGTCTCGATACCTTCGATTTGATATATAATTCGAAATTTTTGGATGAAAATTGAGTGAGTTAGGATGCTTTTCGTGGGACTGCTCAAACGGTGACTTTTACGAAAATTGTGTTTCTTTAAGTTTCTGTTGCAGGCTTCTTTGGAGATCGACGGGCGATTGTTGCTGCATACGGGTATGTTAGTAGTGATGTTAAGAGTGTCTTTGAGGTTTCGTTTCATGTCGATAGGCACTCGAAGTAATTCGAAGTCGTAGGAGACGGTTTGATGTCATTGGTCGTATTTTGGGTCGTTTGTGTCGTAGAGCGAACGTTATTGCTTTGGAACGTTTGTACAACTTGTATTGATATTATGGAATGCTAGGATGGGTCTCGAGGTGTCGGTGCATGGTCCGTATAACCGAGTCTAGAAGGATAAATATTAGGTGTTCAGAATTTTCGTAAGTTCGCGATTACAGTGGGTACACGGACCCGGACACGGACCCTGACACGGGGTCCGTGCCTTTGTTTTCTTCTCGGAGTCTTTTTCCAGTATCTACACGGACCCCTACACGGATGAGGGCACGGGGTCCGTGCCTTTGGGTTTCACTTAGTGTATATTTCCAGTACCTACACGGACCCTCACCCGGACCCTGACACGGGGTCCGTGCCTTTGCTTTCCTTCAGTGTCAATTTCCAGAGCCTACACGGACCCCTACACGGATGTAGATACGGGGTCCGTGTCCTTCATTTTTGGGGAAAATAATTTAGTATGCTTTGAGGTTAGACGTCATGGGTTAGTACAATGATTTACATAGTCGAGTCATGGGAATTGTAGAACGTCCTAAGGAATTGAATGAACTCGTAAGTGAGCATGATTACCTACGTCTAAGTATGCAAGTTAAGCATGTCAATTCATGATCAGTATGCGCAGCAACGGCCCCGATCGAAGTCCAACGAATCCCTCAACGCCAAGTAAGTATGTATGACGTGCAAAGAAAATATGTTTAAGTTTTTGAGGTATGCTAATTGACTTGTGACCAAATTATGAATGGGTTTGGAAGTCGGTGAACGTGGCCGAGGACCTCTCCGCCCCGTTAAATTATGAACGGGTTAGATCGTAGTTGGAAAGCATATTATGCGGAAAAACGTCCGGTCCTCGGGTTATCCAGTGCACCACCAACTCCGCATACATAATCTTCAGCGTCTCCAATCTCATCAACTTCAAAATGCTCACCTGCATCATTCACACCGAGTGAGTCTAAAGACTCAACACATGTAACGTTATAACGATTACATATACATAATATGCAACAGTGAAAAGTATTGTACTGAAAATACATTTCATGAAGTTGAAAAGAAACAAGAACTTAAACATTTCATATCATGACATAGCATGTCAAAAACATCACATCATATCATCATATATGTATACATTTTCTTTTATTGAATTTAGTTCATTAGTTGTGATTTTCATATCATCTCTATTGTATCAGCTCTAACGTATCATCTTTATTCGATTGATCCATCTACATGTAACCGTGGTACCCGACGACGGGGACATCAGCGAAAGTATTACCCATACACTGTGCCTTGCCCTCAGCTCATCGTATACATATATCATCAGTCACAACAAATCTCATCCTTCAAAAACACCATCTTTTTCATAACTTAACAAAATCATGCATATACGTAATTTTCTTTACAATCAAGCAAGCAGTGCATTATCATAATTTCATAAAAATCATGTTCGTGATACATAAACATTTAAAAACATGTTAAATTGTGATCAAGGCGCTACCAGGACTAAAATTTTGATTCGGGTGAAAAATGACCATTTTGCCCCTATAAACCCAAAATGACCATTTTGTTGGGGAATTACCCCGAAGCGATGCCAATCACGATGATAATAGTACCCAAAAATGCGGAATAAAATAATCAACAAGAACACAAAGATTTACGTGGCTCACTCAATATAGGCTCCGTCTACGGAGCACTGCAACTTTTATAATCGGAAGAAATATTACAACAAGTGTATACACCAATACACTCAATATCTCATGATCCCACCCCGAGTATACCGAGAAAATATTTTCTCTAACTCACAAAAGAGAATTCCCGCACTCAAGAAAAAAATACACTCTTTTTTCTATGCACTCTCTTTTTATCAAAGCTGATAAACTTTTGATTTTGGGATACAATAACTGAAGGAATTGAGCTCTAATTATAACTAATTCCTACGATTAATTTTGTAAATTCTTTCGATGTGGGATACGTTTTTTTATTATTTTAATTAATGTGGGCCCCACCCATATTTATTAAAATCTCACCTAACAATTCTCCCACTTGAAGACTTGATTTCAATTATGTCTTCACACCATCAGTGCAGCAGCTCAAACCTTCTTTTTTAGTCCAGAAGACCAACTGAAGTTAAACACAACTTCAGTTTTTCAATGATAACAGCCTTCGTGAGCACATCAGCTGGATTCTTGCTTCCAGGAATCTTCTCAAGCTTCAAGACTCCATTCACCCGATCTCTATGGATCCCAAGGATTTGTTTTGCAGCACTCAAATCCTTCAAAGCAAATTCCTTTGATAACTCTTTCTCGAGTTTATCAATCTCCTCTAGACAAGATCATGCTATTAACATACCATCTACATATATCAGTAGTATGATATAATAACCATCAAGCTTCACATGACAACAGTGATCAGCCTGATACCTCAGAAAACCATCATTATTCATTACACCATCAAACTTCTTGTACCACTGTCTTGGAGCTTGTTTGAGACCAAAGCTCTTCTGAAGTTTGCACATCATTTTCTCTTTCCCTCGTACTTCAAATCCCTTTGATTGATTCATTTCTTCATCTAGCTTACCATGAAGAAACGTCGTCTTTACATCTAACTGTTCCAGATGTAAATCTTCTTTTACCATCAATCCAAGTACAGTCTGATAGTAATTAACGTTACCACCAGAGAGAAAATAACAGTGTAACCAATGAATTCCTTTTCACCTTTTAATACAAGTATTTCTTTTTACCGCTTGCTACCGTCATGTTCTAACCGGTACTCCCACTTGCTCTGTAAAACCTTTTTACCTTCAGAAAGTTCTGACAACTTCCACATGTGATTGGATGACAGCGAATCCATCACATCTTCCATGGCTAACTCCCACTGTTTAAAGGTCTCATAAACATCCGATTTATTTTTCACAAAATAAACCCAAAATCTCCTGCTCGAATCGTCAACAGTAGTGTCATAATATCTTGAGTGATCTCCAAGGGATGTCACAGGAGATGGTCCACATACATCAGTATGTACAAGCTCCAAATCAGTTGATTTCGGTTCTCTAACCTCTTTCGAAAAGCTCACATTTTTCTGCTTTCCAAAAAATACAGCTTCACACAGCTTGTGTTCAACGATCTTTAATTTCGGTAGCTTTCCGTTTGAACCAAGCATCTTCATTCCCTTCTCACTCGTATCCCCAAGCCTACTATGCCATAGACTTGAATTAGCTCCAGCATCCACAGCCGCTAATTTATTTCTCAAACTGGAAGTCATATAAAGTGTTCCAGTTTTCTTTCCTCGAGCAACAATCATGGCTCCCTTTTTCACTTTCCAAGAACCATCACCAAATGTCACCTTATGACCTTCGTTGTCAAGCTGTCCCACTGAAATCAGATTGTGTCTCAACTTTGGTGCATGCCTTACTTTGTTGATTTTCCAGACAGATCCATTTGTCATCTTCATCCGGATATCACCCATACCAATTATTTCCAAAGGTTTTCCATCAGTCAGGAAAACTTTTCCGTAATCTCCCGCAATGTAATTATCGAATACATCACGATTAACAGTGGTATGAAACGAAGTTCCCGAGTCCATAACCCAAGAATCAACAAGGCTTTCCATGGATAATAGCAGAGCATCATGTACCTCCTCAGTAACAACATTAGCGTTGTTCTTTGGTGATTTGCTATTCTTTTTCAAGTGACCAGTTTCACCACAGCTCCAGCACTTCACATTCTTTTCAAAATTGCTTTTGTCTTTTCCATTTCTTGACTTGGACCCACCATGCCATGGGTTAAAAGTCTTTTCACCACTCCTGCCTCTTCCTCTATTCTCGAGATTTAGAGCAGAACTTGATGATGTTCCTTCACCAGAATCCATCTTGCGAACTTATTCAGCAATAATTTGATATCTGACATCATTGAATTATAGCTTTCTTTTTCCAACAGAGTTACTAACCGCTGTCCTCATCGGTTCCCAATTGTCTGGTAAAGACGCCAAAAGAATAAGTGCTCGAATCTCATCATCAAATTTAATTTCAACCGATGTTAACTGTGAAACAATCGTGTTGAATTCATTGATGTGTTTAGCCACTGATGCATCTTCTCTCATCTTCAAGTTAAATAACTTCTTCATGAGATGGACTTTATTATTTGCCGATGGCTTTTCGTACATGTCCGACAAAATGGACATCATCTCCTCCGTTGTTTTTGCCTCCGCCACGTTATGTGCCACGTTCTTCGTTAGGGTCAATCGTATTACACCTAACACTTGTCGGTCAAGAAGCTTCCAGTCATCATCCTCCATCTTTTTCGGCTTCTTTCCTGATAGAGGTTGATGCAACTTCTTGCTATATAGATAATCTCTAATCTGTAACCGTCAGAACGAAAAATCTGTTCCGTCGAACTTGCTGATTCCCGGTCCCGATCCATCATCTTCGGCCATCACTTCTCTAGCCTTAGCAAAAAATCTAAAAAATCTTTTCTGATGTGGAAGATCAGACAAAGCTGCAACCACAGAGCATACTCAGAATTTTTAAGAATTTTCACAACAAGGCTCTGATACCAGTTGTTGGGGAATTACCCCGAAGCGATGCCAATCACGATGATAATAGTACCCAAAAATGCGGAATAAAATAATCAACAAGAACACAAAGATTTACGTGGTTCACCCAATATAGGCTACGTCCACGGAGCACTGCAACTTTTATAGCCGGAAGAAATATTACAACAAGTGTATACACCAATACACTCAATATCTCACGATCTCAACCCCGAGTATATCGAGAAAATATTTTCTCTAACTCACAAAAGAGAATTCCCGCACTCAAGAAAAAAATATACTCTTTTTTTCTATGCACTCTCTTTTTATCAAAGCTGAAAAGCTTTGATTTTGGGATACAATAACTGAAGGAATTGAGCTCTATTTATAACTAATTCCTACGATCAGTTTTGTAAATTCTTTCGATGTGAGATATGTTTTTTTAATATTTTAATTAATGTGGGCCGCCCCACCCATAGTTATTAAAATCTCACCTAACACATTTTACCCCTAGGCCTCTAAATTTCGACTCGAAGCTTACCAAACTTCTTAAAACATCCCAAAAAATATTTATAAGCATTTCTCAGACATTAACTCGAGCCCATATCAAAGCTTAATCGATTCGTTTTAAAAGTTGGACGGGGTCCCGGTTATAACCCCAATCAACCCGAAACTTAACCAAACTTTATTCAACTCGAACCGTGACTTAAACCTACATGAAGAGCCTATAAACCACTTAATTCAGACTCTATATGACCCTCGAACAGTACCCGAAAGTCGTTGGAATTTTTCTGCACATACGTACTCGAAAGCCTAAAGCACCAAATCTTGAAATTTTCGATCATATCCTACATGCCAACGTGTCCAGCCCTCAACCCAACACCATAGGACTAAGACTAAGCCAAGGACCCCTCTCATGGACCGAATTGACAAAACCCTTAGCCCTCCAAACTCGCGGACGTGCGCGACTCTCAATACCCTACACCGGAACAATCAAGAACCACCCTAGCGCCACACCCTTCGAACAGCCTATGGACCATTACCAGCTACTCACACCCCTCTTCTAGCCTATTCATGGACCCAAGAGGGTCGTATCTTTAGCTGGGATCGAGCCCTGCAAGGCTACATGCCCAAAACTCTTGATCTAACAAAACCCGCTCAACCGAACACCTAGTACCAAACGGTCCTCAATATATCCAGACTAAACCTTGACTCCGGCGTCTTGACATCCTTTTACTCGACGTGTACAGACCCTAGCATGAAAATCAGCAGCCCCCTTACACAATAATGCAAGAAAAGGTGAGTTATGCGCAAGAATATGCGTTTTCATGAGAAACCGAAGCAACAACGTTTTTATGGTGCTAGTTCTATGAAGTCTACATACATGGCGCAAGAATCAGCATAAATACAGCATGAATGATGAGAAAAGGATGATACAAATCGTGCCTTGACGTTTAGATGCTTGAAAACTGTGAGACCCCGAGACTAAAATAGCTTCGATGGCATTTTGGTAAATAAGTTGAAAAATATTCAATTTATTTTGATGGTATTTTCGTAAATAAGTTGAAAAATAATGAATTAATTTTTAAGAATAAAATATGACATACTTGGTCATTATGAAGTCCAAATGATTTGAGATTTGGATATAAAGTAGAAAACTCAAAGATAGAAGTTTTATGTTTTGAGTTTTGGAAAATTGGATCGTTTGACTCGTCTAAAAGGATATACCGACGTTAAAATTTTAAATAGTATATATTATATTATATTATTTTATTAATATAATATAATATAATATTAAAATAAAAAAAATAAAAAAGAAAAGAAAAGATAAACTTGCAACTTACGTGAAAGAATGAATCATTCTTTCATTTTGCAACAGAGAGGAACGACCGAGGGTGAGAGAAGAAGATGGAATATGATTTTTGATTTTCTTTTCGATCGTGCGACTTATCAGTTTACCCAATCGACGAATCGACTTCAGATCTGAGATCGTTGACACGAGATCTTCGATTTGAGGTATAAATTTTATAGTTTTGGTGATATTTGAAATTCATCGATTTTTGGAATAAATCCGATAAATTGTTAAATCATACAGAAATTGAAGATTGTTAAATAGTGTATGATTTTAACGAAGAAGAGATGATTATAGTGATGTTATTTTGAATTATTCCTAATTTATTATAATTAGATAATTTTAATAGTTGGATTGAGATCGGAGAATTATTTGTCAGTTGTTATTAATTTTGATAAATATATGCGATAGAATAACCGACAAGAAACTCATATTCGAAGTTGGAATTGAATTATGATATGATTTTGATTTCATATGAATTTTTGAAGTTTCAAATGATATTTGAAACTCATATTAATGATTTTGGATTATGTTATTGATTGAAGTGAGTATGTTATTGATGTAGATAGATTTTTATACTGAAATCTAAAGCTACAGTGGACTGGAAACGAAGAATTGAGGTATGTTGTGACCTGGTAACATACGACATGTATCTGAATTATATGATATATGTCGGATTGATTTGATTGATTGGAATGAGAATACGTGTCTATATGCCTTATTTGCTGATTGACATGGCATACATGACATTATGATTGGAATATCGATGTATAAAATAAATGTTTTGTTAACACACATCATTTTATGCATATATCGATACATGACATGCACGTTGAGCTATGATCCTTGGATACCCTGATATGATTTGATTGGATTCTGGGGTTTGTGAACACAATTGCTATGTTAGTATTATATGACCCGTAAAGCATAGACATTTGTGGCCCCGATGATTGGATATGAGATTTGGGATTTGATGGCGCTTTGTCGACGCTATCATACGAGTATTTCTTATTGAGGCCGGTGTGCCAGCTCGAGCATTGATTTGATAGCGATTCGTTTGATTCTGACATGTGCTCAGTGGATGGGCATTTGACCTGATACCTCCACGACATACATGCATTATATCATATATCATTATTTAGATATCTGTGGTATATATGATTGGTTGTTCCATACGGAGCTTTGCTCACCCCCAAGGGGGGCTGTTGTTGTCTTTGTGTGTGGACAATGGCAGGTACTCCAAGATATCAGGAGACCGGAGAGGGTACTTCTGGAGGAAGCCATAGCTTGGGCTGAGGTTTATGTTTCTGTTTTGTTCCCAGTATATATGTATATGTATCTATATACCGGGGCATGTCCCGAGGATATGAGTTGTTTGTATATGATTGGCTTTGATTATGTGTGGGCATGTTTATGACGTGAGATGAAATACTATTTTTAGTATTTAAAATTTCAGGAGAGTTGTTTTGGGCTCGTCGTAAAGAAATTTTAAACTCGTTTTCCGCTGTAATTAATTAACCCTAATCAGATTGCATTATAATAACGATTAGGAGCTAAGGGCCCCACAAAAACTCCAAGATCTACGCGCGTGATGTGAACCGGAGAGGCAGGGAAGAAGTTTTCTTGAAAATATGAGGGGTCGTGACTAGCTGCTGAAAGGAGGAGAGCTCGCAGCGTATACCAGGAAAAGGAGACCGGGGTCGACCAAGATAAAATTTTCTGTTCAGAGACCATTGCAGTCAAAGATTCAGCGATTCGAGCTAGCAGCGTATGCTAGGGGCGAGGCCCCTAATCTCTCTACTATGACAGTGCAGTTGACTCTGAGGAATAGAATTCGTGAAGGTCAGTCTTCTGATGAGCAGTTGGACAAATAGAGACCGAAAGATGAATCTAAGAACGAAAGATGTATTCCAAGGAGGATGGCATAGTTCGATATCGAAATCGACTATGGATTCCTAATGGAAATTCACTGAGAGAAGTTATAATGAAAGAAGCTCATAATAATCCATAATGTGCACGGATTTTCAGCAATTGTATTGGTCGTCAGGCATGAAGCGAGACATTTTGCGCTTTGTATCTGGGTGTTTGACATGCCAGCAAGTTAAGGCAGAGCATCAGAGGCCATCAGGGAAGCTTGAGCCACTTCCTATTCTGTAACGTCCCGAAAATTTGAATGTCTGCGTGCACCACATGCCTGCAAGTTATTAAATTTCTTTTTTATTTTATTAATTTGTTTTAAAGTATTAAATACATGTTTATTTTATTAATTTGTGTTTAATTATTTTATGCATTTTATGTATAATTTTTGCATGATATGATTTATTTCATGATATTTTAAAATTTCATGCATTAGGATTTTTTTAGTTGCATTTCGCGCTCGAACGAGGAACGAATACCGGAGAATTATCAGAAAAATTATTTTTATTACATGATTAATTTTTATTAATTAATATAAGTTGTTTTAAAGGTTTTTTTTTCAAGAAATGGGCTTTGTTAGGTATTTTTACCCGTCAGAGCATATTTTTAACTGTACGTAAATTTTATCAAAGCGGAGACTTTTTTAGGGTTCGACTAATATTTTCAAAAACTTTTCAATACGAAATATTTTTCGGGAGTGTGTTTGGATTTAATGGGCCTAATTTTAAGCTAATTGGGCTTAAAACTATTTTTAAACTGTTAATCAAGCAATTTAGGGCCCATTAGCTATTTTTTATCTATATATTTATCACCTAATTATTCCCCTAATTAAGCACTCCACTAAAACTAATTATTCTACATCAGGCGCCCACCCCCCTCTGCTCACAAACCTCCTCGTGAATTGCTGCTGCAAAGAATTCGGTGTCTCCATTTTCCCTTCAAGCAAGAGCTTTTCCCTTTGGCCGTGTGTTCCTCGATCTTTTGTTCAAAAATAATCACCAAGGCACGCATTGTATCATTGCCTTTTCATCACACTCATTTTATATGTTTCTGAATGGGTTTCTTGCATGAAAGTTTTCGATCCAATCATGTGCATAAGAGATTTCGGGTTTCATGTGCTTTTCTTGCAATCCATGTTTGTTGTTCACATTTTTATTGTATTTTCGTGCAAGTGCTGCTAGTTCTCGATCTAGGGGCTTTTCACGTTGAGGAGAATGATGTTAAGATGCTAGAGTCTAGGTTTGGTCGACAACTTTGAGGGGCCGATCGGTGTTTGTTGTAGGGAGGCTCGGTATGGCAAGATTTAAGGTTTTGGGGTGTGATGTGATGCATGGGCTTGAAAAAAGCTGTGTTTCAGACCTTGTAGAGTCTAGTAAGATGTTAGGAATGAGCCATGGGTGTTTGGTCGAGGGAGAAGCTCGATCCTTGGAGGTATGGCGTGAATCGAGAGGTGAGGTGTTAGGTCCGATCGGTTTCTGCACGTGGCTTGTGCAGCAACTTCATGTTTCGGTTTGGCTTAGTTTATAAGGGTCATTAAGGTCCTAATGATGAGACTTAAAGGCTGGACATGTGGTGGTAGAAGGTGGACCGAAATATTTAAGAGTTGGGGGCTATGTGTTGGAGTAAGATTATAAAAAAAAGGGGGGGGGGGGGTGCGAGACTTTATTAGGAGCATTAGGTGTTGGATGAAATTTCATGGATTTCAAGGACATAATTTAAGTAGTAAATGGTTAAGAATGAGTTGTTTAAATTATGGTTCAACTTGGAAAAAAAATTGGTTAAGTTTCGAGTCGATTCGGGTTAAAACCGGGACCCCGGTCCAAGTTTTAAAACGAATCGGTTAAGTCATGAAATGGACTTGAGTTTATGTCTAGGAATGATTTTAAATGTGTTTTGTGATATTTTAAGGAGTTTGATAAGTTTCGGGTCAATTTTAGAGGTCCAGGGGGAAAAGATAATTTTTTTTTTTGTTTTCAGGGGTAAAATGGTCATTTTTCACCCGAGGTAAGATTTTGGTACTGGTAGCGTCCTGAGCACATTTTATCAAGTTTTAAATGTTTCTGCATCGTGTTTATGATTTTTTTTAATTATGATAAATTACGGTGCATGCTTGGTTTTAAGGAAAAAGTTACGTATATGCATGTTTTTATTAAGTGGTGAATATGATGATATTTTGAAGGATGTGAGTTGGTTGTGAATGACGATGTATATGTATACGATGACATGAGATATGATGAGCTGAGGCCAAGGCTCAGTGGACGGGTAATTCTATCGCTGATATCCCCGCTGCCCAGTACCATGGTTATACATAGATGGATCCATCAATAGAGTTGATACGATAGAGCTGATACGAAAGTCACAACTAATGAACTGAATTCAATTAAATGAAAATGTATACTTATATGATGACATGAGATGACATGATTTGACACGACATGTTTATGTTATGCTTTCAGGTTCATGAAAGATATTTTGAGTATGGTATTTTTCACTGCTGTGTGCCATGTATATGTACTTTTTATTCCTGGTACAGCTGTGTTGAATATTTAGACTCACTAAGCGTGTGTGATGTAGGTGAGCCTGAGGATGAGGGGACTTGAGGTGCCGAACTCTAAGTAGGCAGACCTGGTGCGGTGACACGACCCAAGGACCGCATGTTTTTCCGCATTTTGATTCATGAGTTTTTGAGAGGAGTTAAACATTTTCATATGTTGATGATTTTACGATTTCACTCGTTTATTTTTACGTTTGACCTTGGATGATTTTGGTTATTCTAAACTGCGCTATTTTTATTGTCAAATAAATACGATTATTTTAATCTTTATTTTGAAAATGCGAGCTTTAAAAAAAATATATTTATGTACTTTTAAAATGAGTAGAAGTTTCATATTCCCCAATGGAAATGAGAAAATATTACTATAGATTTTGTTGTGGGATTGTCAAGGACCATCAACGGATTCAATGTCATTTGGGTGATAGTTGATCGTCTTACAAAATCAGCACAATTTCTACCTTTTAAGACGACAATCACCATGACTCAGTGTGCTGAGCTGTATATCCGAGAGATAGTCCGAATGCATGAGATTCCAGTGCTATTGTTTTGGACAAAGATCCGATGTTCACATCGTCATTCTGGAAGAGTTTACATTCAGCAATGAGAACAAAGTTGTTGTTCAGTACCACATTTCATCCTCTAACCGATGGACAATCGACATGGTGATTCAAATTTTGGAGGATCTACTCCGAGCTTGTGTGATCGATTTCCAAGGAAGTTGGGGACCAAATACCTCTAGTAGAGTCCACCTATGATAATAGCCACCAATCGTCGATAGGTATGACTCCTCATGAGACACTTTATGAGAGAAAGTTTAGATCACCGATACATTGGAACGAGGTTGATTAAAGAGGAGAATTTCGTCCGGACTTGATCAAGAAGACAGTAGAGCTAGTAGTCAAAATCCAAGATAGGATGAAGACTACTCAAAGCCGCCAGAAGAGTTAAGTTGATAAGCGACAAAAGGAGCTAGAGTTGGCAGTTGGTGACCATGTATTTGTGAAGATATCACCTATGAAGGGTGTTATGAGATTTGGCAAGAAAGGAAAACTCAGTCCGAGGTTCATAGAACCGTTTGAATTCTAGAGAAGATTGAAACGTTAGCCTATAGAGTGGCTTTGCCACCGATGCTAGCTAGAGTGCTTAATGTGTTACATATCTCGATACTGCGAAAGTGTACTAAATTATGAGCCTCTGTATTTGACTCCAAATATATCCTATGAGGAAAGGCTTGTACAAATTCTGGGTATGTAAGAAAGAAAGCTCCGAAATAAGGTTATACAAATGATCAAAGTCAAGTGGCTAAATCATTTGGAGTAGGAAACTACTTGGAAAACCAAGACTAACATGAGGAGTCATTACTCAGAGTTATTCGGTAAATTTTAACTTCGGGGACAAAATTTCATTTAAGGGAGAGAGGAATTGTAAGTCCAAAATGCGATAACGTAACCCAACTGCATGCAAATGTAGGGAAAACGGAAAATGACTAATTAAATCATTTTAATTTCATTGATTGAACGTGGTAAGCATGTTTTCATGTTTAAAATATGGCTTTATACTAGAATGCATAAAACTATATTTTAATGGTTATTCGAGACGCGATCAAGGAATGAAGACCGGGGATCGTAAAGGGAAAATTTTTTTATTAAATGTTTGTTTTTAATTATTTAATATATGGTATATTTTATATGTTATTTTTGAAAATGATGTCTTTTGAGATGTTTTTACGCGCCGAGTCTTTTTTTAACCGGTAGTCGATTTTTTACGAAAACAAGGACATTTTGGGAACTCTGCTAATATTTTCGAAAACTATCCTAAACGAAATATTTTTCTTACTTTTAATGGGCCTAATGAGCCTATTATACCAAGGTTTTTGGGCCAAGATTTCCACAAATTATTTATTTCAAACTTAGACCCCCCAAAACCCTAGTCTACACACATAAACTCGCGCCTCAAGCAACACCAGGATTCCTAAGGTTTTTCTTTCAAACAATTGGACACACACACATGTCCAAGAGCCTTTTAACATGAACTTTGAAGGAGGAAATGCAGCAAGGATCCCCCGTCTCTCCGCCAATGTTCTTCGTATTTCAAATAGTTTTTCGTGTGTGAAATATGCAAATACATGTCTTAATCCTCCTTCACTCATCGTTCATACCATATTATGTTTGTTTATACATGATTTCATGATAAATATGATCTCCTCTTACATATTTTCGTCTTCATGGCTTGTACATGATAAAACTTGAGTTTTCATGCTTTTAAATTCATGTTAATGATGTATAAAGGAACTGCCATGGATTAAATGGGATGTTTTTCAATATGTTTAAGGGTCTTAAGATGCATGATGTAGGCTGGAATAGTTCAAGATAGAAGGGGGCTGCACGTTATAAGGTTTTGGAGGAAACTAGAACATGGTTTTGGGTTCCTAGGAGGGTGCACTGATAGCTGACGTAGGGACGTGTTCATGGGTCCTAAGAGGGCTGAGTGGTGGTCCTAGATGGCTGGTACCGTACCTGGTGCGAGAAGGAGGGCTGCAGGCATGAGTTGGGGTCGTGCAAGGCTTGAAGTTGACGAGTTAAGGGATGTGGCGTGCGTGGGATGTAGAGATGATCTAGGAATGGTCTAAGGGGTTCTGTTAGGGTCCCAACAGGGTCAGCTAGGGTCTTGTTGGTTCGGTGAAATGCTAGGATCGAAGGATATTATGGTTTGCTAGGGCTAGGGTTTGGTCGAATTAGGGCAAAAATTCAGTAGCCTTCTAGGCTTGTTCAAGGATCTTAAATGGCATGATTTGGGATGGACAAGGGTTAGGTATGTGTCAATAAGCTATGGTTAAATTTTGGTTAAGTTTCGAGTCGATCCGGGTTAAAATCGGGACGTAGATTCAAGTTTTAAAACGAATTGAGAAACTAGTCGAGTAGCTTAAGTTTACGTCTAAAAAATATTTATGGGTGTATTTAAGGTGTTATGTTAAGTTTTGATGGATTTGGGTCGTCGTTTTAAGGTTCAGGGGTAAATTAGGAAAGTTAGGGTTTCATGAGGAAAACGGTTATTTTTTACTTGAAAAATGTTAGACGTCCTGACAGTGCCTTGAATGCTGTAATGAATGTTAAAATGTTTATTTTGAAAGATTATGAAATTTTCTGATGAAAAAAGATAAATCTAAAAGACGTATTACATGCTCGGTTTAAAAAGAAATGTTATATGCACGAATTTTTATAAGTGATAGAAATGATGAAATGATTGAAGGAGGTTATTTGATTATGACTAATAAGAATAGGAATACGAAAGGATATGATGATATTTAAAGTGAAGACTCATTTGATGGGTGAGAGTGTCACTGATGTCCTCGCTGCATGGTACCATTGTTATACATAAGATTGATCGATTGACCAAGCTGAAACGATAGTCACAATTAAGGATCTGAATTCAATAAAAGGGAAACATATACGTGTATGATGGAAGGAAAAGTATATGATGAAATGAAATGACTTAAAGTTATGCATGTTCATGAAAAACTAGTTTATTAAAAGTATTTTTCACTGTATTGTGAATATATATATACTACTTGTAATCATGGTTAAGGTTTCCTGAGTCAATAGACTCATTAGGTGTGAATGATGCACGTGAGAATAATTTTGATGATGATAGAAGACTTGATGGTTGAATTGGTTGGGATGATGATGCACATAACCTGAGGATCGATGCTATTTTTTCGCATTATGATGATTTTACAGTACTTTAAATATTTTATGACTTTTATGCTTATGAGTGATTTTTGAGATGTTTTAAGAGTTTATGCTATTTTTGAAAAATGCTAGCTTAAGGTTTGGTTTAACGATTTTACGTTTTGCACTGTGTTTTGGATTTTCAGCAAAATAGTTGGTTGAGTTATTTTAAATGATGCAAAGTAAATATATTTATATATGTGAGTATATTCGGCCGGAAGTTTTAATAGAAAAAAATTCTAGTAAATTTTAAAGAAAAACGAGTAATAGACGTTTCACCTATATTGAGAGATTGTTGAAATAAGTAAAGAGCAATGTAAATGTAATTAGATCAATAGATTAAATGCAATATATACTAATAATTAACCCCACTAAAAAACCATCTACGTACTTTTTTAGTTCTTCTTCACTTTGCCCATCCCAAATATGGGCAGCCATTTGCTTTTAAGGGAAACAATACACAACATTATCGACAATCAAAATAATTATCCAGATCATCAAGATATAACATAATAAATCTCAAAATACAATAATTACCAACCGAAAAACCACAAAATTGAATAAAAATAAGATAAACATACTCACAAAGTCCTCCACATATCTTTTTTTTTTGGGGTTTTTCCCTTTACGTGCTAGCTCAAAAATTTATCACGAATTCTTATCATATTCCGTTGCTTACATTCCTTACAAAATAAAGATTTACAAGTTTAGATTCTGTTTTCAAATTGATATTCACTGGTTATCGAACATATTTTAGTCATCTTAACGGCTCTGACAATGTAAAAGGAAACGATAGCTCTGACAATGTAAAAGGAACCAATACATTGCCTCCAAATTTGAAGAACACCAACTAGGCATCGAAGTTTTTGACCACTACCTCAATTTTTATGCAATTGAATCTAAGCTTTGATTAAAGCATTCCAAAAAGTGGAATCTTTGATCCACGTGAAAGTTCCTCCATCACATTATGAAACCTTACATAAGATCAATGGCTCGGTGACTCGTAGAGTGACTCGTAAGGCCTACGAATACTAGCCTTGACGTTATCTCTCCTTCTCGTTTCTAGAACATTTCTGCAAAAAAAAAAAAAACGAGGTGAAAAAAATCATAAGAAAACGTAATACTAGAAAACATACATCACATAACCAAAATAAACCCTGTAAATTTCCACAATAAATTCGTAACAAATATTCAAATGTACTTCTCCAGTGTCCAGAAACAACGATTCAAACAACCGTAGTACTAGAAATCAACATTTCACACTACCAAAAATGCAAAATGATATCATAATCATCAAAATTGCTTATTCTATCATTCAATCACAATAATTAAACCTTAAAAAACAAAAAAATTTGGACAAAATCAATACCTAAAAATGCATTATCTACAAGATAAACTCTGATGCCCTGCCCACTGTGGAATATACACTTTACAACTTCTCCAAAAAACTATATTAAAAAGTATACGAGACATGATTTTTACACTATCGAAAACCTTAAACGATCGCCGGAAGTTTGCCTTGTCGATTTAGAAGACAAAATTTTGTAGCAAGAAGGACAAATGGCTCGCCCTTTAGAAAGATGAGGCCCTTGATTGGAAAGGAGAGATATGTCCAAAATATCTCAATGATCTCGTCGGTGGAGGACAGTCGCCGCCGCCAAAGTAAAGAGTCGGCTGGAAGAGTCGATGGAGGGAGAAGAAGGTTGAAGATGAGGGTGATGAGAAAAAAACAGGTCTGTTAATTATAAGTTTAATAATTTTATTAAAACAAAGTTTTAATGTACCATTTAGTTGCATTGTAGAGCTAGAATTCAATATATTTGACAGTATAGAACTTTAATAAAAAAATTTTGAAATGAGAATTGATTTATAAAATGAAATTGTGACTAGGGCTGCAATCGAGTCGAGTCGAGCATCATACTACTCGAGTTTGACTCGAATAAAATACTCGAACTCGAAATCGATTCGACTCGAGTATTAATTTTCAAACTCAAACTTAACACGATAATGTAAGGCTCGAGAATTATCGATATTATTGATGTTGGAATTGTAGAGATAAGAATGCACAATTATGAGATTTTGAGCAGCAGGGCCGAAGCCACACCGCACCCGCGGTGCTAAGACTACCGCACCCGCGGTGTAGGTGACAGAAATTGGTGAATTTGTGCGAATAGACACCGCACCCGCGGTATTAGTGCAACCGCACCCGCGGTGTGAGACCGCACCCGCGGTCATGTAAGGACCGCACCCGCGGTCATTGAATTTCAGGAAATAAAATGTCGTCGTGAGCATAGCGCACCCGCGCTCTTGAGACACCGCACCCGCGGTCTGCATGCGAGATTGCCACCTTTGATTTTCGTAGTGACACATGGCATGGGATATATATACTTTGGATTGACACTTCATTTGCATGTTTTCAGAGTGAGAGAACCGAGAGCTTGCAAGGAGAGTTTCCATTTCCTTCAACCTAGAACTTGTGGTTTTGAATGAGTTTATGCTCCGATTTTAATTCCGAGTAGAGATTATTGTTTCTTACCCCAAGAGCTATCAAAGGATGTAAGTTTCTTACATTTCCAGCATGTTTCGAAATAATGATGTTGGGGAAATTCAGATTTGAGTTAAAATATGAGTTCGTGATATATCGAGCATCGTATATTTGTTATCAGAATGATTTTCGGATATCGTATGCTTTTGTTCGAAATTCCAGCATGTATTATGTGAAGATTTTACAGATTCTAGCTGGTGGATTGATGTTTAGATGAGATTATGAGTTGTTGGGATTGATTATGATATTGTTATGTTGAGATTGAGTTACCGGTATCAAAGACATACGCCATTATGCCGTCAATTGTTATCGAGATGGAGTATTGACTTGTACAAGATTTTGATATGAGTTATATCTTGACAGAATGCATTGTTATATTGTCATTTCAGATTAGTTTTGACAGAGTGACATTCCGACTTCGAGACTTTGACCGACGATTCGACAAGAAAGGTATAATTCATGTGGTCACGGGATTGCACAACTCGATTCAGATTTGATACGAGTTTCCCTAAATCACATACTAGATTGTTATTACATTTGATTATGTAATGCCTTGTTTATTGATTTATATTCGAGTCCTGAGATAGGAGAGATTGGCAGACTTGCCAAAACTAGACGTTTCGGTGTATCGACGCATAGGAGCAGATTTGCTATATGTGTAGACCCTCGATACAGAGTTGACCGAAATCTAGGAATAAGACGTACCGTTGCCCCGAGTGGTTGGGTAGGTAACAGACCGTCTTATTCACACCGGGATCCCTAGATTAGAAAAGAGTCGAGTCAAGATTTGAATGTAGAATACAGATTTGTATTCTACTACATATTTAGATTTATATTCATGTTACTTGATTTATGCTATGCATTTGTACATGATTATGACATTGCATGCATCCATGTTTTATACTGGGATATGTTCTCACCGGAGTTATCCGGCTGTTGTCGTGTCTGTATGTGTGCATGGCAACAGGTGGGGCAGGATCGGGGTCACGAGCTAGATGAGAGATGATGATAGCGTGGAGATCTCGGGCATTGCAGATTACTAGTGTTTTCTTTTGAAACTTGTACTACTTATGTTTGTAGTTGTCATTTGAACACTAGTGTATGTTGTACGAACAGACTTGTATGTACATTACGTTGTTTAATTTCTATCGAGATATGTTATGCTTTAGTTAATACATTTGAATTAAAGTTAAAAGCAAAATTTTGACCCACATTTTCGAACAAAGATCCAATTAAATCCCAAAAGAATAGAGTTAGAGCCCGGGTCCCCACAACAGGTGGTATCAGAGCAGTAGGTTCTGTAGACTGAGATAGAATAGAATGAGCGGGGTAGATCGAGTCATCTTCCTTGCTTTTGAGATGCTAGCATGCTTTATTGCTTTCCCTATTATATGTTGTGTTGTATTATCTGAATTGATTTACAGCATTTCAAGCCTGAATCAGAACCGATTCTCGATCAGAGGTATATGATCAGAGGAGGGCTGAGACAGATGACATTGGGTGTGTACTAATCAGTTTTATGATCAGATTTATGCCGCCTAGACGAGTGCCACAGCCAGAGCAGGGTAGCACGTCCGGTGTACAGATGGATGTTACCGCTACGCCGATGGAGACCTTATTGAAGAGATTTCAGTCTTTCCATCCGCCTACCCTGAAGGGCACAGAGAGTGCAGTGGAGTGCGAGAGTTGGCTCGATGATATCGAGATGTTGTTTGAGTCTTTGGCTTACACTGACGAACGACGTGTGAAGCTGATAGGGCATCAGATGCAAGAGGTTGCCAAGAGCTGGTGGTTGACGACGAAGAGAGCCTTGGAGCACCGAGGCATTGATATTACGTGGAAAGTCTTCAAAGATGAGTTCTATCAGCGCTTCTTCCCCGTCTCCTACCGGAAAGATAAGGGAGCTGAATTTGCGAATCTGAAGCAGGGACAGTGGAACATCGAGGAGTATGTTGCTAAATTTTCTGCATTGCTACGATTTGCACCGCATGTGGCCGGAAACGACGAGGCAGTGGCCGATCAGTTCATCAACGGGCTGAATCCCGATGTCTTTACTTTGGTGAACACGGGCTGGCCTAGTACTTTTTCGGAGGCACTGAACCGAGCAAAGGGAGCAGAGGCTGGCTTGATCAGGCAGCGAGGAGCTTCCTACGGTGTTCAGGGGCAGAGACCGCCACAGTCCACGACCGTACAGTTTCCACCACCTCCTCCTCGTTTTGACAGTGGAGCTAGTGGTAGTGGCAAGAAGGATTTTCTGAAGGCTAAGGGCAAACAGTTTAAGAAATCTGGAAGTAGTTCATCGAGTTCGAGTGGATCTCGACAGAGGGGTCAGGGGTCAGAGTATAGTGGCGCATACTGTGGTTCGTGCGGAGGGCGACATGCGACGGAGCAGTGTCAAGGAGTTCTGGGACGCTGCAACATCTGTAGGCAACAGGGACATTTCGCCAGAGTTTGTCCCCAGAGAGGTGCACAACGATTCCAGAGCACAGGATCATCAGCACCAGCGCCACAGATGGAGAGACAGGCATCCTCTGTGCACTCCTTTCAGCCACCCTCCACACAGACTCAGCAAAGACCAGGAGGTAGTCAGACTGTGAGTCAGCCTCCCAGACAGCAGGCACGTGTTTTTGCCCTGACAGAGGAGCAGGCGCAGGAGGCGCCAGATGACGTCGTTGCAGGTAACTGTTTTCTTTGCGGTTTTCCTGCATATGTGTTGATTGACACATGGGCATCTCATACATTTATATCTGAACATTTTGCATTGAGACATTCATTTCCTGTTGAGTCGTTGTCGACAGTAGTGTCTATAGCTTCTCCGTTGGGAAGTGGTTTGATATCTGTGACTACTGTTAGACACTGTATGCTTCAGTTTGAGGGGCATGAGATTGATCTTGATTGTGTAGTACTTGGTTTAGCTGATTTTGACTGTATAGTTGGTATAGACATGTTGACCAAGTACAGGGCCACTGTAGATTGTTTCCACAAGATTGTCAGATTCAGACCCGAGATGACAGACGAGTGGAAATTCTACGGCAAGGGTTCCAGATCTCGGATTCCCTTAGTATCTGCTCTGACTATGAGTAGATTGATTCAGAGAGGAGCAGAGGGCTTTCTTGTATATTCAGTAGATCTACTAAAGTCGAGCCCAGCATTGGCAGATTTGCCAGTGGTTTGCGAGTTTGTAGATGTTTTTCCTGATGAGATTTCGGGGTTACCTCCAGTTCGAGAGGTTGATTTCAGCATAGATCTTATGCCCGGTTCTGTTCCTATTTCGAGAGCTCCGTATAGGATGGCGCCGATAGAGCTGAAAGAGTTGAAAGCACAGTTGGAGGATCTTCTGTCCAAGGGATATATCAGACCCAGTGTATCACCTTGGGGTGCTCCGGTGCTTTTCGTTCGAAAGAAAGATGGTTCGATGCGACTGTGTATTGATTACAGACAGTTGAACAAGGCAACAGTGAAGAACAAATATCCGTTGCCGCGCATCGACGATCTGTTTGATCAGTTACAGGGATCTTCAGTATATTCGAAGATCGATTTGAGATCAGGGTATCATCAGCTCTGAGTTAGAGACGTTGATATTCCGAAGACTGCATTCCGAACCAGGTATGGATATTACGAGTTTGTTGTTATGCCTTTCGGTTTGACGAATGCACCTGCGGTGTTTATGAGTTTGATGAACCGCATTTTTCAGAGATATTTAGATGAGTTTGTAATTGTGTTTATCGATGATATTTTGGTGTATTCGAAGAGTTTGACTGAGCATGCAGATCATCTGAGGATCGTATTGAAGACTTTAAGAAAAGAGCGGTTGTATGCCAAACTGTCCAAGTGTGAATTCTGGTTGCGACAGGTTGTCTTCTTGGGGCATATTATATCTGGAGATGGTATTGCGGTAGATCCGAGTAAAGTTGAGGCTGTAATCAGTTGGCCGAGACCGACTTCTGTGCCTGAGATACGCAGTTTCATGGGTTTAACCGGGTATTATCGACGTTTTATCCGAGATTTCTCTAGTATAGCGAAACCTATCACTCAGTTGACCCAGAAGAATATGCCATTTGTGTGGTCCGAAGATTGTGAAGCCAGTTTTGTAGAACTGAAGAAGAGGCTGACTAGTGCGCCTGTCTTGACGATTCCTGCAGGTACAGGTGAGTTCGTTGTATATTGTGACGCATCTTACAGAGGGTTAGGATGTGTTCTTATGCAGCGAGGGCACGTGATAGCATACGGCCTCTAGACAGTTGAAGCCGCACGAGACTCGTTATCCGATTCATGACCTTGAATTGGCGGCGATTGTGTTTGCACTTAAGATCTGGCGTCATTATCTGTATGGCGAGAAATTCGAGATTTATTCCGATCATAAGAGCTTGAAGTATCTCTTTTCTCAGTCAGAATTGAACATGAGACAGCGACGATGGCTTGATCTGTTGAAAGATTTTGATTGCGAGATCAAGTACCATCCAGGAAAGTCGAATACAGCGGCAGACGCCTTGAGTCGAAAGGTATGTTCTTTGTCCTTGTCGACTATAGTTGTATCGAGTTTAGTAGAAGATTGTTGCTTGTCTGGATTGACATTTGATACAGAGAGTAGACCGTTGCGACTTGCTGCGATTCAGATTGAGCCAGATCTGATTTCGAGGATCAAAGAAGCACAAAGAACTGATCTGAGCGTGCAGAGATCGATTGATATGGTCAGAGCTGGTCATATATCAGAATATCAGGTCAGAGATTTTGTTCTGTATGTGAATAACCGCTTAGTGGTGCCAGAGATTTCAGATTTGAGACGACAGATCATGTCGGAGGCACACTGTAGTCGGTTCAGCATTCATCCTGGTGGCAGGAAGATGTATAACGACTTGAAGACACAATTTTGGTGGAAACAGATGAAGACAGACATTGCAGAATTTGTGTCTAGATGCCTAAATTGCCAGCGGGTGAAGGCAGAAAGAAAGAAGCCCGGAGGTTTACTTCAGAGTTTGTCTGTTCCTGAATGGAAATGGGACCACATTTCCATGGACTTCGTGACGAAGTTACCTCGATCTTCGCGAGGCTGTGACGCGATTTGGGTTGTGATAGACAGACTGACCAAATCAGCGTGTTTTATTCCGTACAGGATGACCTATCGACATGATCAGATGGCCGAGTTGTATGTCAAAGAGGTCGTCAGATTGCATGGTGTGCCGAAGTCGATCGTATCAGATCGTGATCCACGATTCACTTCTCACTTTTGGCACAGCTTGCAGCAGGCTTTGGGTACGACTTTACACCTGAGCACTGCTTATCATCCCCAGACAGACGGACAGTCAGAGCGGACTATCCAGACTTTAGAGGACATGCTGAGAGCTGTAGTACTAGATTTTGGTACTAGTTGGCAAGACTCATTGCCGTTGTGTGAGTTTTCATACAACAACAGCTATCAGACGAGCATAGAGATGGCACCGTTCGAAGCTTTATACGGAAAGAAGTGCAGATCTCCGTTGTACTGGGATGATATTTCTGAAGTACCAGAGTTAGGGCCTGATATGATTCGTGCGATGACTGAGAAAGTGAAGATCATTCAGAAGAGAATGAAGATGGCACAGGATAGGCAAGCGAAGTACGCCAATATCAGACGCAGACCGTTAGTATTCGAACAGGGAGACAGAGTATTTCTGAAGATTTCACCTTTCAAAGGCGTTGTCAGATTTGGCAAGCGAGGAAAGTTGTCTCCTAGATACGTCGGTCCGTATGAGATTCTTGAGAAGATTGGCGATCGAGCTTACAGACTTGCTCTTCCTCCTTCATTGTCCGGTATACATGATGTTTTTCATGTAACGATGTTGCGCAGATACATGCCGGATGATTCTCATGTCATTCAACCTGAAGAAGCCGAGTTAGATCAGACTTTGAGCTATGTTGAGCGACCGATACAGATTCTTGATCGGAAAGAGAAACAACTTAGAACCAAGACTATTCCGCTTGTGAAGATTCAGTGGAGTCGTCATGGCGTCGACGAAGCAACTTGGGAGACGGAGTCTGAGATGAGACAGAGGCATCCCGAGCTATTTTTATGATGTGAGTCTTTCTTCCCGCTTTGACTTTACTGTTTTGTGTATATTGATGTGATTACTGGTTTACGAGTTCGAGGACGAACTCCTGTCTAAGAGGGGGAGAAATGTAAGGCTTGAGAATTATCGATATTATTGATGTTGGAATTGTAGAGATAAGAATGCACAATTATGAGATTTTGAGCAGCAGGGCCGAAGCCACACCGCACCCGCGGTGCTAAGACTACCTCACCCGCGGTGTAGGTGACAGAAATTGGTGAATTTGTGCGAATAGACACCGCACCCGCGGTATTAGTGCAACCGCACCCGCGGTGTGAGACCGCACCCGCGGTCATGTAAGGACCGCACCCGCGGTCATTGAATTTCAGGAAATAAAATGTCGCCGTGAGCATAGCGCACCCGCGCTCTTGAGACACCGCACCCGCGGTCTGCATGCGAGATTGCCACCTTTGATTTTCGTAGTGACACATGGCATGGGATATATATACTTTGGATTGACACTTCATTTGCATGTTTTCAGAGTGAGAGAACCGAGAGCTTGCAAGGAGAGTTTCCATTTCCTTCAACCTAGAACTTGTGGTTTTGAATGAGTTTATGCTCCGATTTTAATTCCGAGTAGAGATTATTGTTTCTTACCCCAAGAGCTATCAAAGGATGTAAGTTTCTTACATTTCCAGCATGTTTCGAAATAATGATGTTGGGGAAATTCAGATTTGAGTTAAAATATGAGTTCGTGATATATCGAGCATCGTATATTTGTTATCAGAATGATTTTCGGATATCGTATGCTTTTGTTCGAAATTCCAGCATGTATTATGTGAAGATTTTACAGATTCTAGCTGGTGGATTGATGTTTAGATGAGATTATGAGTTGTTGGGATTGATTATGATATTGTTATGTTGAGATTGAGTTACCGGTATCAAAGACATACGCCGTTATGCCGTCAATTGTTACCGAGATGGAGTATTGACTTGTACAAGATTTTGATATGAGTTATATCTTGACAGAATGCATTGTTATATTGTCATTTCAGATTAGTTTTGACAGAGTGACATTCCGACTTCGAGACTTTGACCGACGATTCGACAAGAAAGGTATAATTCATGTGGTCACGGGATTGCACAACTCGATTCAGATTTGATACGAGTTTCCCTAAATCACATACTAGATTGTTATTACATTTGATTATGTAATGCCTTGTTTATTGATTTATATTCGAGTCCTGAGATAGGAGAGATTGGCAGACTTGCCAAAACTAGACGTTTCGGTGTATCGACGCATAGGAGCAGATTTGCTATATGTGTAGACCCTCGATACAGAGTTGACCGAAGTCTAGGAATAAGACGTACCGTTGCCCCGAGTGGTTGGGTAGGTAACAGACCGTCTTATTCACACCGGGATCCCTAGATTAGAAAAGAGTCGAGTCAAGATTTGAATGTAGAATACAGATTTGTATTCTACTACATATTTAGATTTATATTCATGTTACTTGATTTATGCTATGCATTTGTACATGATTATGACATTGCATGCATCCATGTTTTATACTGGGATATGTTCTCACCGGAGTTATCCGGCTGTTGTCGTGTCTGTATGTGTGCATGGCAACAGGTGGGGCAGGATCGGGGTCACGAGCTAGATGAGAGATGATGATAGCGTGGAGATCTCGGGCATTGCAGATTACTAGTGTTTTCTTATGAAACTTGTACTACTTATGTTTGTAGTTGTCATTTGAACACTAGTGTATGTTGTACGAACAGACTTGTATGTACATTACGTTGTTTAATTTCTATCGAGATATGTTATGCTTTAGTTAATACATTTGAATTAAAGTTAAAAGCAAAATTTTGACCCACATTTTCGAACAAAGATCCAATTAAATCCCAAAAGAATAGAGTTAGAGCCCGGGTCCCCACAATAATGTATCGACTTACTCGATATCGAAAAACTCGATTTTCATTTTATTTTAATTTTAAATAAATAATTAACGCATATATATATATATATATATATATATATATATATATATATATATATATATATATATATATATATAATCGAATAGCTCGCAAACTACTCGAACAAACTATCATATACTCGAGCTTGATTTGATTAAAGGCTCGAGCTACTTGAACTCAACCGAGCTTGAGTCGAGCTATTCGACTCATTTGCGTCCTAAGGATATCTATAGCAATGGATTTGAGACTAATTTTTCCAGTCGAATATTTTTGAAGTTATAAATTTAAAAGGTAAAATAATATATTTAAAAAAAATATTTGTGCGCAGAACTGTCGGGGGGTTTGCGGAAGCGAACTCCGAATTATTATTCATTCTCAGCACACCACAGCAGAACGCTCGGAAAAGGAGACATGGAAGTGGAATTGGAGCCGAGGGTTAAGCCCTTGAGTTACAAAGTGAAGGCCATGTCCAGAGAATCTCCTGCGCAGAAGGCAGCTCACGTGCTCGACACTGACCTCCGCAATCATTGGTCCACCGCTACCAACACCAAGGAATGGATCTTACTTGAGCTCGATGTAAGTATACACGCTCATGCCACTTGTTTGCCCCTATTTCGCTTTCAGGATTTTTAGGGAGTTTGAGAAGGAGTGATATATCAAATGGCTTTTTGCTGTTCTGTTTTTGATCGTATTGGTTTGATAATATGGATTTCATTAGATGTTTGTTGCTGAATTGTGGAGTTTGAACTGAAAATTTGGCGACCATTTGTTTCTGTTTGTAAATTTTTTGAAGAACGTTGGGTGTGTACATTTTGAAGTGGTTCTGAAGGAGTATATTTTATATGTTTATACAGTTAGTTGTGACTGGCATGGTCAAAGTTGCATGAAGTTAAGGATATGCTTCCCATACAACATTTTTTCTTTTTCCTTTGAATATGTGTTTGGGGAGGGGTTGTTACAACAGGAAAGATTATATTTTGTTATACAGTTCGGTGGAGAGTGACTTTTGACAGGTGTATGTTTCAGATTGCACGCAATGTTAATAGTTTGATCTTGTTCTGAGGCTGAATTTTGTAAAATGTTTGCATGACTATCTTTGTCGTAAATTGGCTTTATTATAAGTTTTGTGGTTTTTGAAGCGACGTATAGAAATTACCTGTTGCTGTAATGGCTGCATTGTTTTCCCTGGAAAACTGGACAACTATCAGGGAATTGCACGTGAGAAAAAAAGTTCTGAGCTGACTAAATATATGGAAAAACCATGGAATAGATTTTAGGAAATTTATTATTATCTTTCATAACTTTAGAGTTTTGGAAGTTATTAAGAAATTGAGTTTTTAAGTGTTTATCAGACACAATTTATCTGCGTGAAGTGTTTTTGTCTTTGCTGTGAAACCCAGTGAATTACTGATGATGATGTACTTTTAATTTTAAGTTGGATTACCTTGTAGTTAACTTTAGTGTGTTGGCATTTCTTACCTAGAATAACAGATGAAAATACAAAACTTGAATTTGGCTCGAGTTTGAGTTTGAGCTCGTTTGAAATATTAGTGTATGTTTATGCGCTATTCAAACCACTGTTCGAAAATACAGACTTGAAATATATTTATTTAATATATAATTATATTATATTAGTAAAATATCAAAGTTTGAAAGGAGTCGCAAACTATCGAGCTAGATAATTTGGCCTCGAACATGGCTTGAAAAAGTTTGAGTTCATATAGAATCTATAATTTTGAATATTAATCAAAATTTTTTCGGGCCGGCTCGACTAGTTTACACACCTAATGCTGTGATCCTCTAATCATAGAAACTTCACCCGTTCAAATATCCATTTGAGGTATTTTTCCATAGTTGTTTTTAACTACTCCAGCATAGCATATGCAGATGCTCTTCATTTTCAAAATTGTGCATATAGGAAATACAAAAGTCATCCATCTTCAATTATGATATCCTATAGTCTTGTTCCTAATGGAAAAGTTTCTATCATTTGTTGTAGGCACTAGTTGATATTTTTCCTTTCATTTTGTCGTGGATGTCTCAATGTTTGACATTGGACTTGAACATGCTTAAATCATCTTAAAGGTCAATCCCCGATCTCCTTTGTAGTTGTTGTACAGCCTGCTATCAATTCATGAACGATATGTGTGAGGCCCGGGGCCAAAGAGGGTGGGGGGTGATTGCCGGTGCCATCAGTTGCACGGACAATGAGCGGCTCGTGGCAGGTTTCTAGGTGTAGGGAACATGAATGAACCGACCCACACGGGAATGAGAGGGATTCCGAGACTGTTCAATGTAATGGACTGTACAGTTGAAGAGGGCTTAAAAGATTTGATTGGTACTACTCATATCACGAAGGTGCATCTTCTTTTCGGTAGCTCATCACATAAGAACTCCAAAGTTAAGCGTGCTTGACTTGCGGCAATTGTGGGATGGGTGACCTCTTGGGAAGTTTCCTAGGGTGCGTGTGAGTGAGAACATAAGCACGCTGGAAAGACTCGTCTTGGTTCAGTGGGGACATTCGTCAAATCTGGGGCGTTACAAGTGGTATAAGAGCCGACCTCTCTTAGTACGGTGTGGTTCGGGGATGAACCAAGCGGAAGCTGGTGGGCATGTGAGGCCTGGGGCCGAAGAGGGCGGGGGTGATCGCCGGTGCCATCAGTTGCACGGACAATGAGCGGCTCGTGGCAGGCTTCTAGGTGGAGGGAACATGAATGAACCGACCCACACGGGAATGAGAGGGATTCCGAGACTGTTCAATGTAATGGACTGTACAGTTGAAGAGGGCTTAAAAGATTTGATTGGTACTACTCATATCACGAAGGTCCATCTTCTTTTCGGTAGCTCATCACATAAGAACTTTAAAGTTAAGCGTGCTTGACTTGGGGCAATTTTGGGATGGGTGACCTCCTGGGAAGTTTCCTAGGGTGCGTGTGAGTGAGGACATAAGCACGCTGGAAAGACTCGTCTTGGTACAGTGAGGACAGTCGTCAAATCTGGGGCGTTACAATATGTTTGTGCCTTCAATTTATAGTAAGGAAAATGGAAGTAAAAGAAATCAAGCAAAAAGAAATTATAGGAACCAATTCTGTTACAATTTTCCTTTTTTGATGGTATATAAGCATAAATCTTGTTAACGTTTTGAATACTATCAGGCAAAACGGAATAAAATAGATTAGAATAACTGATAATTTTATCTCATTATCATATTTGTTTAAATGAATGTTTGCTTTACTGTTTTCCACACTAAAATTAAAGGTTTAAATGCTGTTTAAATTTTATGCTATAGGTTGTCACTAGGCTAGCTTGTGGGAGCTTACTTGTCGAACTGGGGCTTGGCATAGTGTTGTCCAGCAAAAGCTGGCAGGCTTGATTGATTTGTAGCTAGGTTAGGTAGCAAATATTGTGATTTAACTTTTATTTCGTTGTCCGTTTATGCTAATTTAAAACACTCGTCGAATGAATTATGACTTATTGCAGCATTTTTTTCATTTTGCCTTTCGTGGTTTGGTAAACTATGTGAGGATGAATGCCTTTTTGGACATTTATGTGGCCTATCTGTTTGTTGGAAATTTATTTCCTGTATTTGTTAATGTTGCGTACGATACATTTATAATCTAATACTATCACTGGTTTTATTTCACTCCAGGTTCCGTGCTTGTTGTCACACATAAGGATTTATAATAAGTCTGTGTTGGAATGGGAAATTTCAGTTGGATTGAGTTACAAGGTCAGGAGAACATGACGTTTAACATAAAATGCATTCAATTTTTTCCTTTCAGAGTTTTCTATAAAGAGCTTTCTTCCTCCAGGTTTTTTTTTATTGTAATCCTTATATACATGTGTTTCGCCTTGGTAAAATTCGAATTATATGCGCGCTTTTCATCTTCATCATCTTTTAATAACTGCTTGTGCTAGGCAATATTTTCCATTTTTTCATTCTGACTTTCCAGACGTGGACAATGAGAGTTTATGAGTGCATTTACTTTTGCTGTAAATTCATCCAAATCTAATCAACCCCCTGTAGGTTCTTGAAAATGCGCTCTTTCTTACCATTTTTGGTATTTTTAGAATCTGCTGCACAACTCCATCCTATCTCGTAAAAAGGAGATCCATTTCTTGCCAGAATTCAGTAATACTCTGTCATAGTGTTGCTTCCTTGCCTAGTGTATTGGGATTTTTTCTGTTTTCTAAACATTGACCGGGCCTTGTTTTAAAAATCAGAATAAATCTCTTGGATAGTTTCTCAATATCCTTGTCTGTCTTGCAAAACAAATAAGTTTATCCAATGTCTCGTTCCACGGAATTGACGAGCCATGCCTTGACAATCTAGTTTTCTCTTCTAAACTACCAAAAGAGGGCCTGTCTATAGTGACGTGGCTTTTTTTCATTTAGCTCGTATAGTTTGCTGAGGGATAAAAACAAATCTTCATATCCTATGAGATTTCAAGCATCTTCTAGATCCAACATGCTCAGCCAAATTGTACTTTGTGAAATCTCTGCATGAAGAATCTTTTTTAGTAAATTGGTTTCTCCTAAACTAGATCAGTTTTTATTCGATCTTGCTTCTAGAGTTCCCCATTTGACTCTTTTGTTTGTGCAGGATATTGACAAGGTGTAGTTAGGTTAGAGTAAGTGCTTGCATGTTTGATGGTTTAAGTTTCCGATTTTTGGATGTTCATCCTTCTGTCCCTTTTCCATGAGCATATGAGAAATCAAAGCTTAGATAATTTCTGTTTAGTTACAACCTATTCAGCTGTTCTGTCTGAAGTATATTACTTTTCTAGGCTTCTTCCTAATTTATCATAATCTAGTTAATGCTCCTAATGTAGATTCTTATTCACTTACTACTTTCATTTTCCAACTTTCACAGCCTGTGTCATCTTAAGCTTCTGTATTTTCCTCCTATAGTGTTGCTAAGGTGTAAGGATTGGATGTCTTTTCCTTGATTACTCATAGCATGATGTGATTTGTATTTGGTTTCTGCTATAATGTTATTTGCTTGTAATATTGCTATTGAATAACTTTATACTTTTATAAATGTGGTGGTTATCTCACTTTTTTATTTTGCTATTCTTATATGTCCTTTCAACATATTTTACGACAGCCAGAGGCTTTTGTAAAAGTTCGTCCCCGCTGTGAAGCACCTCGGCGTGACATGATGTACCCAATGAACTATACCCCATGCCGTTATGTGCGATTATCATGTATGCGTGGAAACCCCATAGCTATTTTTTTCATTCAGGTAAAAGCTCTCTCTTGAGCTATCACATGCTACTGCTACCAATATTTATTATTTTTAAGCTGAACATCTCTGTCTTATTTGCATTTCTTGGTAAATTAGATTACCTTTTGTCCATCTGAACATTAGGGATGAATGTCGCAGTGTTTATCACATATTAAGCCATTGACTATGAAATAAAGCAGCCAAATGTATGCCATATTTGTTGCCCAAAATGAATCTAATTTAACCGGATAACTATTGATCTGGACAAAAAGGAACCATTCTATTTTGTTTTGGCATGACATTATTAGTGTAGTGTTTCTTTTGATTGGTAATCGATTGTGCGGATTACTCATCCGCTTATTATGTAATCCTATTATTACCAATAAAATTAGTTTCTTCTCAAAAATAAAAATAAAAAATACAAGGCCTTAGATACCAGACTAAAATGGAGGAACTGCACAGTATGAAACTAGATCTGGGCCCAGGAAATCAGAATACCATGATTCTTAGAGTCATTGCTCATAGTCCAAATAAACCAAAAATTGATGAATGTCAAGGACTCCTGAATGTGCCAAGGCTTGGACTAACCCACATTTGTTTTCCATGGTATAAATTAAGAGGAGAAAGACACACTATTTAGAGTTACAATGAAGAGATAAATAAAGGAAACTAGTTACGGCACCTTGAATTGTTGTATTTTTCGTAGAGAGAATTTTTCAAAAATCCTCTCTCCATCGTTCGTTTTCGATTCATCGTTATCTCCTTTCTTCAATCGATACACAATCAATGGTCGTTCGCATCTAATCGCCGGCCTGTGCCGTTTGCCGATCGCCGGAAATCTACTTTCATAGTTAAATCATTCGCCCTTTTCGTAATGGAGTTTTCAAAATCGGGGTTTCATTTCTCATCTCAGACCTTCACCCACATTCACCGGTCACCCATGAACAATTTTAACTTCCGATCGTTATCTTACCCTCTTCGTTCACCCAGATTGACCTTGACTTCCAAGCGATTCATAAGCTCATAATTTTATCCACATTTTCTAGGTATTCCATAGCCATGCAAAACTCTCTTAGTAGAAAGGATAAAATCTTTGAAACCTCCAAGACGAACCGAGGGATTTTAAGGGATTATTTCAACTCAAGCCGCGAGATCAAAATAGAACAAAAATTGTTCTTATTTAGCCGGAGTAGGAGGGGCAATACGGTTTTTGTGACCGAGAGGACCAGGAATGCGAGCTATCAATTGGAACTGGATTTCGAAAGTTTCTATTGGATTTTGTCGAAATTTTGGGAATACATTAACAATCCACAATCATGCCCTTTGTTCAATAGATTCAGAGGTATAGAAGCAGTAGTGTCTATGCAGAAAGTTGTGAATGGTCGAGGAAGTTATCTAGAAATATCTAAGCTAGTCTGGAGGGGAAAGACACAGCGCATCATCATACCAAGTGGACGATCTGTTGGGGGCTGGAAATGGATGGCAAGTAACCTCTCCAAATTCATGGCAAACCAAAGGGATGATGTATCGCGATTTAGAGATATTAGGAAGCCTATGGAACAAGCACAAAAGCGTGGAAATTTTCGTTCGAATGACATTGATAAAGGATTTTCAGAAGTTGCAGCAACTGAACAATTACCAGCTTGTGTGTCTAAGGATTGGAGTAAAGCTATCATCATTACAAGGGATTGTGTCAACATATCATGGGAGTTGGTGAGTACTACCCTTGGGAAGGTAGTCCAGAGGAAGATTGAAGTGTTCCCATTCCAAGCCAACAAAGCAGTTTGGTGGTCACATAACGAAGAGAATGCATCCTTCTATTTGCGATTGAAGAAGTGCTTTCTGGAAAATAAAGATTCCTTGTCTTTTGAGAGATGGAGTCAGCAGATCAACAGCGAGGAGGAAGTTTCTGAATGCTGTAATAGTTGGGTGCGGTTATTGGGGATACCATGGGATTTATGGTCCACGGAACTCTTCAAAAATATTGGTGAGCAATGTGGAGGCTTGTTGAGTATCAGTCAAGACACCATCCTACTCAAAGACTCGTCGGCAGCAAAAATCAAAGTAATGGGAATTGAAGGAGGGTTCATCAATACAAATTTAGAGATCCAAACTAAAAGAGGACCTTTGATCATTCGCATTATTGTGGACTCATTCAATGTATCAGCGTATGATATCTACGAAAAAAGATCTTATGCTCAAGTGGTGGTTAATGGAGCTAGAGTTTTGGCAGGATGGGGTAGAATGAACGGACTCAAAGGAAACGATTCAAATGCAGTACCTATTAATGAACTTCAAAAAAGACATTCGGATGACACCAATATTCAGCAAGTAACAAATCAGAAGGATCTGCCAAGCACAATCACAAGATTGATCTAATGAAGATGGATAAAAAAATCGTGACAGAAGGACAAAAGAACGAGGGCAGGGTTGAAAACTGGCCTATTACGTACTTGGGAGTACCGTTGGGTGGCCATCCATTACAAACATCGTTCTGGGAGCCAGTGGTTGCTAAGCTATCGAAAAAACTGGCTACTTGGAAGAAAGCATTCTTGTCAAGAGGAGGGAGATTAACATTGATATTATCGGTTTTGAATTCCATCCCGATATATTACATGTCTTTGGGGTTCTTAAAGGTATTGCGGAATCGATGGAAAAGATCTCAAGAATCTTTTTATGGGATGGTGCGGATGGAGAGGTGCACATTCACTTGGCCGCATGGGATCAAGTGTGTAAACCAAAAGATAAAAGGGGTTTGGGTGTTGGGAAAATTACTTTTAGAAACAAGGCCTTGCTCGGGAAGTGGTGGTGGAGATTTTTTGAGGAAGAAAGGACATTGTGGAAGAGAATTATTATCAGCAGATATGGGTTACAAGATAATGGATGGGATGCGGGGTTGGCAAGAAACGTCACGTTCAGATGCCCTTGGAAGTTTATTTCCCGAATATACCCGACTTTTAAAGAGAGAGTTTCTATTAAGGTGAGAGGAGGTAATGAGGTTAGATTTTGGGAGGATTTATGGTGGGGGGTTTCTTCGTTCAAAGATAGATTTCCAGCTTTGTTTCAGCTATCATCATTCCACAATCTGCCTATATCATATTTTAGCCGTTTTGATGATGTCTCGCGTAATCTATCTTGGGATTTACATTTTAGAAGGGATGTGAGAGATGAGGAGATTACTCAGTTGTCAGAGTTACTAGGTGCTTTAGATTCTGTTAGGTTGGTTGAAGGGGTAGATGATTCTATTGAGTGGTGCGGGGATTCTTCGGGTATCTTCACTGTCAGGTCATTCTATGAGTCTTTCTTCCCTGATTTTGTTTTTCCTGCTTTTCCTCTGTTCCATGCACTTTGGAAAGTTCTCGTTCCAAACAAGATCCGGTTTTTTTCTTGGTCAGCTACTCTGGGTAAGTTACCGACCTCGGAGATGATTCAAAAAAGATTTCCGAGATATGCTTTGTGTCCCAACTGGTGTGTTCTGTGCAGAAATGAAATAGAGACTCAGGATCATATATTCATTCACTGTCCTTTCACGACATCATTATGGGCTAGAGCATTGCAAGAGCTGCGGTTGGTTTGGGTTATACCGAAGTCAACAAAGGATTTATTTAATATGGATTTGGGAAATCAAACTGGTAACAGAGGGAGAATCTTTTGGCAAGTGGTGGTTACGATATGGATGGAAAGAAATCGAAGAATTTTCGAAGACATCGGGGCTAATACAGAAAAGTGCTGGGAAAAAATCAAGATTAACATTGCTATGTGGATTGGCACTCATCAAGATTTCAAGAATGTCTCCATTTTAGATTTAATGAGAGATTGGGAATATGTGTATCATTAAATTAGCTTGGATTTTGTGTGTTCTATTACCACAGTCAACTTCTAGTCCACTGATGTAATCTTAAATACTTTATCATTAATAAAATATCGTTTCCTATAAAAATAGATAAATAAAGGAAACAATTCTGCCAAAATAACTTATTGTAATTGATTATATCGTATCAGGTATCCGTCATTGATTTTGTACAATTTTTTTTTATCGGAAACTATCTTTTTATTATAATATTAATAATTTAGATTACAAAGCCAGTGGATGAGTGATCCACAATCCACCACAACAATTAAAGACTACAAACTCTTCAGTAGCAAATAAAACACCAATCCTTAACTAGGTATGATAACAGTAGATGCTGAAACATTGGTATGGTAATAAATACAAAGTGATTTGAATATTTTCTACACTTCCTCTCAAGTTTTGCTGTAGATGTTGATTAGATCAAGCTTGCATGCAACAAAATCGTGAGCTTGTTCAGACAATCCTTTTGTAAGGAGATGAACCAGTTGGTGAGATTAGGAACATATAAAATAATCATGCTGCCTTCATCCACTCTCTTTAATGATATGACGGTCTACCTCTGCATGTTTAGTCATATAATGATGAACAAGTTTGTGAACGCTGGTAGCTGACTTATTATCGCAGTACGGACCTTGGACAGTTGCTTGGCAAAAAGGGAAAAATCTTTTGGAGAGTGGTGATGCACGGAATATGTTGGGCAATATGGCTAGAGAGAAATAGAAGAATCTTTCAAGAGACTGAAGGAACAGAAGAAGATTGCTGGGACAAAATCAAGATCAATATAGCAAACTGGATTCGATCAGTCAAAGATTTCAAGGGTTTATCGATTTCTGATTTATTAAGAGATTGGTCTTACATCTATTGTTAGACGTTTTGGTTTCTTTTCATTAGTAGTGGATTTCTAGTCCACTTCCTGTAATGGACATTAACATATATTAATAATAATTAATTGTTTTTTATCAAAAAAAAAAAGTGTCTTCAAACTGAGTTTTTAACTTTGTCATCACTCTTCTTATCCAAATGAGTTTACATACTCCATGAGCCATAGCTCGGTATTTTGCTTCAGCACTATTTCTTGTAACAAATGATTGTTTTTTTCTGCGATATCACCAAATTTCCCTATACTACCGTACAATTACCAGAAGTCGATTTTCTATAATGATTGACCCGAACGAATCAGCATTAGTGTATACACTCACTCCTTGATTATTTTTCTTTGCAAAAAGTAAGTCTTTCCCAGGAGTTTGTTTCAGGTATCCTAATTCGGTTGGTGTGCTGCTGCCGGTTTCTTTCAACTGATCATAAGTGTATTTTCTTTGGGAGATTTTTCTGTTTCTGGCAATCTCCACTCCCAGAAAATATCTCAAAGTTTCAAGGTCTTTTACATCAAATTCTTGCAACATCATATTCTTGATTTCCTCCACTTCTTTAATGTCATTCCCTGTGAAAATGATGCGTTCAACATAAACTAAGAATGATGATTTTGACAAAAAGAACAAATTTCACATTTACAATTTGCGGGTGACACATTATTCTTTGCACAAATACGAATGCATCTGTTGGAAATAGTGGAATTACTCAAGTGGTTAGGCCTACACTCGGGTCTTAAAGATTAATTTGGATAAAAGTATTATAGTGGGCTTGAATATGTCTGACGAGGATATCGAAGGAATGGCACTAGCAATTGGGTGCAATAAAGGCTACTTCCCGATTAAATATTTAGGGGTTCCTTTGCGAGGAAACCCAATGCTATGGAATTCTGGGAACCGGTGTTATCCAAAATGGCAAAAAAATTAGCAATCTGGAAAAAATCATTTCTGTCGAGGGGGGGTCGGCTAACGTTGATCAAAGCTGTTTTAAGTGACGTGCCATTTTACTTTATGTCTATCTTCAAAGTGCCGAATAAGGTGGGGAAAATAATGGAAAAATTGATGAGAAACTACTTTTGGATGGGGCCGACGGGGAAAATCATTGTCATATAGTAGGATGAGAACAATTATGCAAACCAAAAGACATCGGAGGCCTGGGATTTGGAAACATCTGTTTACGAAATAAGGCGCTTCTTGGAAAATGGTGGTGGAGAGGTTCAGTGGACATGGAGACTATGTGGAAAAAGTGATTATCAGTATTTACGGTATTCAAGAAAATGGATGGGACTTGGGGTTGGCGGGGAATACGACCTTCAGAAGTCTGTGGAAATGTATTTTTTGATCTTATCTGGCTTTTCATCAGTTGGTTAGGGGGAGGGGTGCTTAAAGAGGGTAATATCATTCGGTTTTTGGAGGATGAGTGGGTAGGGGGGGTCTCGTTCAAAGATCGTTTTCCTTCATTATTTCAGATATGCACTTTAACTAACAAACCAATCCTAAGCTTTGTTGATGTTGTTTCTAGCAGCGTTAATTTTATTATCCATTGGAATGTCCGTTTTAGAAGGAATTTTAATGTGAGAAGAGAGTGAGTACACAGTTCTTTTAGGGGTCCTACAGGCCGTTCGATTGGAGTGGGGTGTTGAGGACTATAGAAGTTGGTTGGGGGACTCAATAGGGTTGTTTTCTATCAAATCTTTTTATAATTCCTTTTTCCCGACATCTATTTCTAATCCATTCACATATTGTCACAACATTTGGAAAGTACTTGTCCCACCAAAGATTCAAGTTTTTTCGTGGATTGTGGATTTGGGGAAGTTACAAACTTGCGATTCTATGCAAAGAAGATGGTGTTGTTTGTGGCTTAAATTTACAATGGTGTTGTTTGTGTCGCAGGAAAGAGGAAAGTCGGGATCATTTACTACTTCATTGTTCTTTTTCATCAAACATTTGCCTAAAGGCATTGAAAGAGATGGATTTGGTATGGGCGTTCCCGGAAAAGGCAAATGAGATGTTTATTATGGAACCGAGTTTGCAAACACGGAGACAACATATGAGGTTCTGGTATATGATTGTTCATTGTTTATTCTGGTCCATTTGGTTGGAAAGGAATGCAAAAATTTTTGAAGAGAAGTTGGAGTTAGCCGACGAAATCTGGGATAAAATAAAATTCAGGGTTGTGAGATGGTTGATGATACTGCCGGAATATAAACATGTTTGTATCTCAGATTTAGTTCGGGATTGGAAATTTGTATTGTCATGATTATGGTGTTGTAGTTTGGTTTTACTTACTTTACTGAGTGCGGATTTCTTATCCGCTTAATGTAATCATTAATTATCAATTAATAAAATGTGTTTCCTATAAAATAAACTCTACCAAATTCCAGGTGTTATTTTTTTTAGGGCATGCATTTCTTCAATAACAGTAGCTTTCTACTCAAGAATAACTAGTGCTTCCATGATGGACTTGGGAGTCAATTCACTAGGTAATTTTGAGGTAAAGGCACGAAACGTAGGAGGGATTTAATAAAAGGTTGGAGATGTTCAAGTTGTCGTGGGGAGTGTAGGAGGCGATTATAACGGTACAGTGGCAATGCTGTCAAGCAGCTTGAAGGAGTAATCATCGACTAATCTGTTAAATTGGAGAGGAGATTGGGGGAGAGAGGAAATAATGGCTGGAGCACACGGCGAAGGTGGGGGCGAATGCTCAGAGGAGGGTGGTTGGTCCAGCTGTAGCAGTGAGATGGCCCGTCATGGCACTCGGAGGACATGCTGAAAAATCAGAAAATCGCCACAGAATTAGGTTTAGCTCTCAGAATGTTGATCGCAATTTTTGTGAAGATGTATTTCCTTGCAATCACAACTAGTAAATACCTTCTCTTTCATTATATGGGATTGTAGTCACTCCTGGATACAATTTGAATGGCGTGCAAACTTTGCTTGCCATGATTACCATACGCATTTCTCATCGATGATATTCTGTTACATAGAAAATTTTTTAAGTGACCTTTTACTAAACCTTTGGCAGTTAATATGTCTTGAAAATTTGATGTCAGTATCTAGGTTTTATGATTCTTCATTACAGCTTATTGGGGTTCCAGTTATTGGTCTTGAGCCTGAGTTTCAACCAGTGGCTAACTACTTGCTACCAAGTATAATATCCCACAAACAAGATGCTGGTGATATGCATCTTCAGGTGAACAAACTGCAAATACCTACAGTGCACGAGATGCTGCTTAGATTCTTGTATAATCAGACATTTCTCTTTTTTTGTTCCTTTTGTGATTTCTTTTCTAATTATTAATTTATAGTTGCTTCAAGATATCACGAGCAGGTTGGCCAAATTTCTTCCTTACTTTGAGGTACAGATTTTGAGCCTGTCTTAACACATGGAAAGGGGTTTTCATCGCTGTTCTTTTCCTCAGATTACTAAAGTCTGTCATGCATGTTAATTGCTACTGTGCAGGCTGATCTTAATAGCTTTTCGGAAGGCGCAGAACCTGCTATTCGTTTTCTTGCAATGCTTTCGGGTCCATTTTATCCAATCCTTCAGATAGCAAATGAAAGGTTGGTAAATTAATTTATATTTAAAGTCCATAAATTTAGTTTGTATGCCTTTGTTCTACTTTAGACTCTATGGTGATGACTGATGGTAGATTTCTATTATGTGGCCCGTTTTAAGGAATATTCATAAAAAGAATGCAGATATTTTTCGGGAAAATACAATATTTTAGACTCGTGAAATTTTGAGTGTGCGACCTTTAATATTTACATGGTGAGTAAATGTTTTGTTAATAGTTGTATAGTAAAAACGATGGTGGGGTGTGGGGAATAGAAGGAGTGGAATGAAGCTCCATTGACAGAGGTTCTATGACAGAATTGGAGAAAACTTTTTTAGAAGAAGAGATTAAGAGAGCAGTCTTTGAGAGTGATGGAACAAAATCACCGGGCCAGATGAATTCACTTTCAGTTTACCAGCAGTGTCGGGATGCAGTCAAAAGGTTGAAGGTGTTTAATGAATTTTTTGAATTAGAATAAAAAATGTGACATGCATTTGTTTGATACCAAAAAAACAAGAATCAATTTAAAATAAATATTTTTACCCAATCAGCCTGGCTTTTCTAGTCTCAAATTATTGCTAAAGTTTTGTCATTAAGGTTAAAGAAGATAATATATCTCACAATTGCAGATTCTCAGAATGCTTTTATTGATGGAAAACAAATTCTTGATTGTTGTCTAATTGCAAATGAGTTGGTGGAGGAATATAGAATCAAGAAAAGGAGCTGATGGATCTTTAAGGTCGATTTTGAGAAAGCTTATGATAATGTTGATTGAGACTTCTTGGATTTTGTGTTGCTCAAGAAAGGTTTTAGGGAGTGTTGGCAGAAATTAACTAAGGGATGCCTATCGAGTGTATTTTTTTTTAATTCTTATAATGCCAGACCTAAGAGTAAATTAAAAGATGAAAAATGACTTAGACAGGACAACCCATTATCACCATTTCTCTTTAATTTTGTGGTGGATGTTATGGCAGAGTGGTTGACAATGCAATGGTGATGGGTTTATGTAGAGGTTGGGAAACAAGTAGAGAGGGTGGAAATTTCCCATATTCAGTTTGCCGATGATACGTTGTTTTATGTGCAGAATGAGAATCATATGAGAATTTTAGCTGCGATTTTACGTTCATTTTGTGAGATGTCGGGGCTAAAGATCAATTTGGAAAAAAAATGATTAATGGAGGATCAATTGCGAAGCAGAGGATTTGGATATGTTAGCATGTTAAATTGTCTGTGGGAAGGAATCGTGGCCTATAAGATACTTAGGGGCTACTTTGGGGCAGAAATCCTTCGAAGGTTTCTTTTTGGGAACCCATCCTTTTTAAGATGACTAAGAAGTTGGCAAGTTGGAAGAAAGCTTTCATATCTAGAGGAGGACGCTTGACTTTGCTTTCAGCAGTATTGAAAGTGTTGCCAATGTATTCCTTCTCCCTTTTTCGGGTACCTCGAGGTGTAGCGGATGCCATGTAAAAGATTGTGAGAGATTTTTTGTTGGATGGAGCAGATGGGGTCACTGGGTGGCTTGGGATCAAGTGTGTAGACCAAAAGAGAGAGGAGGCTTGGGTATTGATAATATATGTTTGAGAAATAATGCTTTATTAGGGAATTGGTTGTGGGGATTTTGTACTGAAGGAGAGTCGTTGTGGAAGTGGATTGTGGTTATCAAATATGTGACACAAAATAACGGGTAGGATGCTGGTATTGCAAAAAGTGTTATTTTCAGAAGTCATCAGAAATTTATTTCTAGAATTTATTCTGTTTTTCTTTGGACAGTGAGAGCGGTGGTAAAGGGGAGAGATAAGATTAGGTTTTGGGAAGATAGACGGTGGGATAATTCTTCTTTTCAGGATCTTTATCCGTCTTTATTCCAGATTTCGTCGATCCATAATCATCCGCACTTTGTACATTTAATGTTTCATCCGATTCTTCTACACTTTCTTGGAATTTTTATTTTTGACGAGATCTCAAGAGGGAGGAGTAAATTGAATTAGGTTATTTGCTTGAGTCTTTAGAGATGGTCAGATTAATTGAGGGTGTACAAGACAAGGGTGAGTGGGTTTGGGATTCTTCTGGACATTTTTATGTGAAATCTTTATTTGAATCTTTGTTCTGTTGTTATCCTGTTTTTTCTTATCATACTATTTGGAAAGCGCCTATCCCATCGTTGGGGAAATTACCATTGTTTGAGATGAAGGTTCTCTTCCTGTTTTCTTTGTCCAAACTGGTGCGTGTTATGTTGGCAAGAGGTGGAAACTCAGGACCATTTGATCATGCATTGTCCTTTTTCACGATGCCTTTGGTTTGGCTTTGGTATCTCCTAGATCAGTTTGGGATTTATTCGAGGCGGATCTTGGACGGTATCTGGGAAGGAGGGGCATAATGTTTTGAAATTTGGTGGTTAATTGTTTGAGATGGTCTGTATGGATGGAAATGAATAAGACGATCTTTGAAGATCAAGAAGATTCGACAAGGGTGTTGAGACATTAGACAAGATTAAATTCAAGGTTTCATGTTGAAGCTCTAAGCTCGAGGATTGTAGAGCTTAAATCGCTTTCGGTTTCGGATTTGTATAGAAATCGGGGTCTAATATTATGTTAATCTATTTAGAATCTGTTTTCACTTTGATTTTTGTGGACCTCTGGTTTGCTTATTATAACTAATATTATGAAAAAATATAATAATGTTTCTTATATTTAAAAAAAGTTCTGTTAATAGTTAGTGAGTATATGCACTTCAAACTCCTAGTTTTCAAATGTACCCAGTATTCTTAAATAGTTTTTGCACAATGTTTAAAATTTCAAAATGTTTGAAAATCAATTATTATGTGCTGCTCTCAAGTCTTATCTGATTTTTATTTGTGATGCAAACAATTTTCCGTAAACAACCATGTCAGTTTTCGGTATGTAACTCTCTTTGAGACAGTTCTTTAACAAATGTTTTCCGAGTCTTGGCAGAGAAGCTGCGAGAATGGCTGTCAATGTTTCTGACTATGAAGCTTCTAAGATCAATCTGCCATCGACATCCTTGATGGTTTCCTCCAACTTTGAGGTACTCACATGAAGTCATTTTATTCTATTTAAATTTTGCCCTTAATTCTATTTACTATCTTATTTTAGAATATTCTCTTTTGGAATTTTATTTCTTCTGGATAATACTTTGGTTGTAAGTGGTATCGACAGGAAAGGTATTTACCTTTTTGATGTATTGATTATTGCATTATCTAGATTAAGTGCAAGCAGGACGCATCTTCTTTATCATTGTTTATCTCTGCATGGTGCTATATATTTCCTTTATAATTATCTCTTTTCTTTACCAAACATCTTTGTTAAAAGATACACTACGAAGCATCTAGCTTCAACTTTCAATGCCAACTAATCTCATGCAATAGAAAGTGCCTTGGCTTGGCTGTAGTAGTAGTCCTGCATGTGAACAGGCATGTAAAAAACGTTACATATCATGCATTCCCTCTTAACTGTGGCATACTGATGCATGATAGTGAGCTATATTTATTTGGCGTTTTTTATATGAAAACGGGGATGAAATAATCAAGAAGTTTTTTGGAATTCTATATTGTATAGTGAAAGCGACTAATTCCACTTTCTTTTGACTCTACCGTCCAAGTGATTGAATACTTTTAAATTCTCTGTTTTGTTGCGCACAGCCAAGGAGATCACGAAATACGTCATCTTCGTTGTCAACAATTTCTAGTCACTTTGTATTTCGTCCTGATGCAATTTTCACATTGCTTAGAAAGGCTTATAAAGATTCTAACCTGGGGAAGTTGTGCCGGCTTGTAAGATATGCTTCTTGTTTTTCATTTGCTTTCTGGGAAAAAGAAATTTAACCAGGTTAATTTTTCTTTATCTGATACTTGCCATGTTGTAGGCATCAAGGATTCTTAAGAAACTTTCAGAGTCTACGACATGGAGAGAAGCGTCTACTTTAGCTTCCGATGTTACATCTTCTGTAGCCGAAGAGGATCTTAAACCTGAACCTGTTGCTCCTGTTTCTTTAACTGACTATTCAAACTTGTTTGGGGAAGAGTTTCACATGCCAGATGATCATTGGGATTTAACATACCTTAATCTCCTAGATTCCGAGGCAGTAGAAGAAGGGATTCTGCATGTTCTTTATGCTTCTGCATCTCAGGTTGGTTAAATGGAACAGAAGTGCCTTGTCGACAAAAACTGTCAATAGTGATAATTCTGCACGTACGATGTCTTGATGTTTGATAAAGAGCTGCAATATAAATTCCTGTTCAGCCTTTACTCTGTAGCAAGCTGGCAGAGAACACTGCAGACTATTTTTTGGCGCTACCACTGATACAAGCATTGCTTCCAGGTCCTTGTTCTGAACTTCTGATTCCAGTTTCCTATTGAAATTATTGCGTGTTTAATTGTTAGTTTTGTTATTTTTTGCCAAAGCATTTACTGAAACAGAGAAACTTTGAGAAAATTATTTATTCTACTTAACTGTTTACTATTTTAATTTTTATCAAATTATTTACTGGAACGAAGAAAATTTTGAGAAAATTATTTATTCAACTGAACTCTTGAACAACAGGAATTAATATGTGGATCTTTCCTTAATGATAGCTAAGAGAAAACATGAGTACTAAGTATTGCCATGCTAAAAATGTTCCATGGTAACAAGTGTAAATAATTTATTTTCATTTTCAAATCAGGTTTAAAGATAACATAATCATCCAAATGAGCCTACAGTCCTTGTCCCTCTCAAGTTTTCTTGTGCGTTTAATAATTTTTTTTGGGTTTTTTGTAAACATCTTTAGAGAAACATGTTCATTATTGTAAAGATGAGAAGGGGAGTTTCCTATTGTTTGAAGTTAAGTTTCTCTTTCACAAGTTGTAATTCGATTAATCAGTTAATGTGCTCTGTGTCTCGTAAAACATAAATTGTATTTTCGCACACGAGAGTGTTACATATTTAGTTTACTTTTTTACTAGTATCACTAATTTGGATTGGAGTATATTTCTTTTGAACACCTGAAGGTTTCTCCTGACATTCAGCTTAGAACATTTGTACAAATGATTATGTATTTGAAATTTCGTATCTAGCAACTAAAATAGAATAAAATATTTTAGCATGATATGAACTATTAATATTTTATATTTTTATTTACGAAACTTGATGCTTTATTCTGTACTTGCTTAAACAATCATAAATAATAGTATTACTAATCTAGTTATTAGGTTTCATAACTTGCTCTCATTTAGGGATTTCGAGGCCTCAACTGACACTTCTTTGTTCTATGTTTATCTAGCACTTCGGCCTGTAATCAGCAGCCCTTGCCAAATTGATGACAGCTTCTCTCTTTGGAAGCAACCATTCGTGCAAAATGCATTGTGTCAGGTATTAATGGATCAAAATGTCTTTCTGCTTGATTTTCATTGTTCCCTCCATCCTAATTTCTACCTTGACTTTTATTTGGGTAATTGCAGATTGTGGCAACTTCATCTTCGTTGGTGTACCGTCCTCTACTTCGTGCATGTGCTGGATATTTATCTTCTTTTTTGCCATCACATGTTAGTTACTTCTTTTTACTTTATTTTTCTTCAAAATACTAATTTTTTTTTTTCTCAATAGATTTGTTCCTAAGTATATTTTTTAGGGTTGATCTATTCTCTCCTCTTCTTCTTGCTTCTCAAATAACCTGCTTTAATCTTTAACGTATTTTCAGGTCAAGGCTGCATCCGTTCTTATTGATTTGTGCTCTGGTGTATTGGCGCCATGCATTGCTCAAATAATTGCAAAGGTTGAATGATTTGTTGCTTAATCATCTGCTACATAGTTTTGGGCCTCATCTGGTGGACCCACCCGTTGTCTTTTATCATTCTATGGTTTGGGATTTCAGGTGGACTTAACTTTGGAGCTACTAGAGGACCTTTTAGGAGTAATTCAGGTATGTTTCGAACTTTTATTTCCCCCAAATTCCAAGATGACTTTCTCTTGCTTTTCCAGCTGGTATAATATAGCACCATCATTTGTTTTTCCTGTTACACAGGAAGAATGTTTAAGGAAAGAAAAATGCAGAGATTACTTAGAAGAAAGTGTTTATGCACTCTCTTCTTTTGAACTAAGGAAAACTTCAATTTATGTTGCCTTTTTCATTGAAACTAATTACATAATGTACATGTCTAGAGAAAGCGAATATCTTTCAATGTACATGAAAGTCACCCCTTGGTGCTCATTGAATGGTTTTTCTCTGTTTAAGTGTTTTGTTTTCTCTTAAAGCATCATCACCAGAACTTCATAGTATATGCTATTCTCGTCAATAAAACTTTTTTCTTCCCTTTCATTTCCCTCTCTGCAAAATATATATAAGAAAAAACTATTAGGAGCCTCTTTTTTTTTATGAATTTTATGTTATAAACAGAACCACTATGTTCCTTTTCTCATTATGTACTGTGACTAGCTAATAAAATCTAAATTAGGACGCAACTCTAAATTCTAATGAAACATAGTGTTCTATCGACAGATTATGCATAATTTGTGTATTGCATAGAGATGAATTCTAGTTACTTTTGTAGCTTAACAAAGTCAAAGCAAAGTGCAGTTCCACTAGTGGATACTATTACTGATAGATTATCCATCCTTACAGGGAAGGCCCTTAGAGCACTCTCAGTGTTCTAAAAATCGGCCTTTGATTAAAAGCCCGATAAAACTTTCAAAAATATTAAAAGCAAAAAAAATAGATTAATTTTCGGCTGCCTAAGTCTGCCTAGCTGCCTAGGCTGGCCGACTAGCACTTTTTCGGTGCGGTTGGCCCGCGCCCAGTGGCTAGGCGGCCAAAAATTACTTTATTTTGGCTTTTTTGGTTTTTTTTTTGATAAAATGAACGATAATTTTTTTATAGATCCTAAACCAAAGTACAACAAGAAATATGATTTGTTAGCTTTCCCTAACGCACCAAACTTCATCTTATTATGTTGATACCGTGGAATCTGCTTAGCGACGCCTAGACGCTTCCCGACTAGTGCCTTGCAATTTTTAGAACCTTGAGCACTCTACAACATGATTGAAAGAGAATATTTTTTCCGTTTGAATGGTCGTGTACTTGTTATGGGTGTTAACATAAGACCTCGTGATCCAAAGAATTCACATTAGATGCTAATCAAAAAATTCTAGGTGAAAAGCTTTGTAAAACAAATCTTTTTGATACGCTTACAGACTAAAACTTTAGCCATGATTGCTAAGTATTAAAAGTTTTTCTGTTTCATTTTGCATAGGGTGCCCGTTTTTCATTGTCCCGTGCACGTGCCGCCCTCAAATATATCGTCCTGGCACTATCTGGAAACATGGATGATGTATTGGCAAGCTATAAGGTAGTTCCATGAGCAGAGAAAATTTTAAAATGAAATTGTAGGTCTTGCTCCAAAGTTCCACCATGGACCTCATGGCTCATATCTAAATTTTTTTAAAAAACTTCTTTTGTTCTGGTTGGTTATGCACTGCCTTCGTGCGTTACAGGAGGCAAAGCATCAGATACTTTTCTTGCTGGAGATGCTGGAACCTTTTCTCGATCCTGCTTTGACCCCCTTAAAGGGCATGATTGCTTTTGGAAATGTGTCTTCCTTTTTTATTGAAAATCAAGAACAAAATTGTGCTATTGCATTAGATGTGATTCGCGCGGCAATAAGAAAGTCTGCGGTGCTTTCATCATTGGAAGCTGAATGGAGGCGTGGATCTGTCGCTCCAAGGTAATAGGAGCCGTGAATTGTATTTAAACTTGTGTTCATGGTTCATCACGATTTTCAAATTTTTCTAATATATTCAAGTTTACCCAGGTAATGACAATATTTAAGTTCATGTTCAGGCAATATTTAACTTCATGTTCTCTTCCTAATATTTCCAAAGGCTTTAACTTGAGCAATTGGGTGTGTTACAAATTCTAGTTTAATTATTCAATTATCAACAGGTCATTCAAAAGTACAATTATCTAGGGGTTTAAAAGTTGTTTATCCTTTTTAATGCTGGCTGCCAATCATGTAGTTGTGTAGTGTAAATCATTTATCATTCAGCCTATGTTGATGAAAATGTATTCTTCTGGCAGTGCTTATGTTTCCTGAGATGAATCAGATGATTATGGATTTTAGCACTGTCCAGAAACTTAGTGTGCTTAGTGGGCCCATTTCTGAATGTTTTCTCTTCTCTACTATACGGTTCCCTTGTTTTGTTGTGTGCTTACTTCCTTTCCTGTTGAGCATTGAAATATGTGTATGTATATTTTCATATGAGGTAGAATACGAACGTGTTTGCACTCAAGAAAACTAAAATTTCATTTACTAAAATTTCATTTCAATACCCCCTTAGTTGATTAAGAGTGGTAATATTCATCTCCTTATCCTGGACCACGCCTTTCGGACTCATTGAGTTCTTTGCTCTCATGTGCTACTGGGTTACCAAATTATACTATCACACCTGTTGTAAATGTAGAAGACTGCATAGTATAGGGAACATGTTTTCACTGATGATGGAATCAAGAGGTACATCATGCACTTATATAAAAATCTAGATATACTGATAACAAAATAATCTAATAATTTAAATATAAATCTATTGTCTCAACAAATGATTAAATATAATTACCATTATCTTTCCACACTCCCCCTCAAGACGTTATATACATTGATCATACCCAGTTTGGAGCTCAAGTTTTCAAATTTTTGTCGAAGTAGGGCTTTAGTCAAGATATTTGCTAGTTGCTTTTTAGTAGGGACATAGTTGAGGTCGATGGCTCTGTTCTCAAAATTTTTGCTTATAAAATGTCAATCCAATTCAATTTTCTATGTTTGATCATGGTGAACTGAATTTTTTGCAATACTTATAGTTGCTTGGTTATCACACATCACATCAACTGGACGACCATCTTCAAGTTTCAATTAATTGAGAAGTCTTTTTAACCATATCCCATCACAAATTCCATGAGCTAATGTTCAATATTCTGCCTCAGCGCTACTATGTGCCACCACAGATTGCTTCTCACTCCAAGCAACCGGATTTCCCCCCACATAAATGTGCAATATCCAGATGTAGAGGGTCTATCAACATGAAAGCCTGCCTAATTATCACCCGTGTTCGCTGTAGTTTTTTTCTCGAAGATTTTCTATAAAGCAATCCTTTTCCTAGATTCCTCTTTAGATATTTCAACACCCGATATACAATTTCCATATGATATTCTGTTGGTGTATTCATAAATTGAGTAAGAACAGTGATGGCAAATCCAATGTCTTGGTTTGTGTGAGAGAAATAGATTAGGTTGCCGACTAATATTTGATATCTTCCCTTGTCAACTAATGGACGCTTTTTCTTACTCCCAACTTCACATTTGCATCAACCGGTGTGTGTCTACAGGTTTGCATCCCAACATCCTAGTTTCATTTAAGAGGTCGAAAATATACTTTCGTTGTGAGACTGCAATCCCAAGTGAAGATCTAACAACTTCAATTCCTAGAAAATATTTAAGATTCCAAAAATCTTTATTTAAAATTCTTCTGAGAGCAATGCTTTCACTCGGATCATTTCTTCATTATGATCTCCCATAAGAACAATGTCATCAACATGTACTATCAGGATTGTAATCTTCCTTGCTTGTGGGTGTCTGTAAAACAAAGTGTGATATGACCATGAGTGTAGCCATGACTTTTAAACATTGGTGAATCGAAAGAATCGGGCTTGAGGTGATTGTTTCAACCCATACAATGACTTCTTTAATTTGCATACTTTGTTGGTCGTGGATGTTGTTTCAAGTACTGGTGGGATATCCATGTAAATCTCTTCCTCGAGGTCCTCATTGAGGAAGACATTTTTGACATCCAACTGATACAAAAGCAAATCCCTGTTAAGCAACAATTGATAGGAGAACTCAGATGACATTGAGTCTCAGCCACATGAGGAAATATTTTTTGATAATCAATGCCATATGATTTTACATATCCCTTTATTATTAATCGAGCCTCGAAACATTCTATACACCCGTTTGCCTTTTATTTAACTGAGAAGAGATCAATGATATGCGAAGCATTGTTCTTCTCGAGTGCCTTTGTCTCATAAAAGGCAGCAGCTTTCCAGTTAGGGTCCTGGAAGGCATCTTCTGTGGAGCATGGAACTTGAATATGATCTAACCTACAAACAAATACTTAATATGCAGGTGATAAGTGCTAATAAGAGATAACATTACATATGTGATGTTGGATACATGATCTAATTCGTTTCTTTATGCAATTAGTATATTATCATGTTCATTATTTCCAGGGAAATCACAATCAGTACCTTTTGTGTTCTCAATGGAGTTTGTTGCCAAGGAAGATTCACGAACTTGCTGAATTTGTACTGGTTGTTTGTGTTTCTTCTTTTGATGCTTATTCCTTTCAGTGTACACCTGTGATGACTGGTTATCAGTCTTGGGTGTGAGCTGGGTGGGTTCCAGCTGTGGTAATGTAGGTGTGAATTTCTTTGCTACCGGGGAGTAACACTAATGTAACCTTTTGATTTGGAGAATACCCCAGAAAATGCACCTAATTACCCTCGAAGGAGGGAATGGACGTGGACAAAGGCAGAGTGCCCAATAACTTTGAGAGGTATATTAGAGCACATGCGGGTGGTAGGGTAAGATTCAAGGAGTGTTTGGATGGGTGATTTGTAGTTGAGGACACGGGAAGACATTCTTTTAATCATAAATGTGTTAGTGAGGAGGACATCCCAATGCAAGAGGAACAAGTGAGAGAAATTTTAAAAAATGCTCCTGCCCTCTTCCAGCTCTCGAGTCACCGGTCTTTCAACTATCCAATCATCTCCTGCTACTACTGAGTCTCATCGATCGTCTTTTACCTCAGTCACCGGCACCGGCCATCGGCCGTCGGCGTCCATTCACCTTCAATTAAAAAAATAAAAAATCTCCCGTATTACGTCTTTTCTTGCTGAGTTCATTTCGAACTAGGTCTTTTGAAAATCCCGATTTTCCTCGTATGATAATCGACCCATCGTTTTTATCATTTAATCTATCGATAACCTTTGACCTTTAGCCTCAACGCCTGCATCTATTCACCGTTTCTCAGAACGTTAAACACTTTCACCGGTCATTTTCGCTTCGTTTAGTATCCCGAAGCATTGCAAAAATCTCTTAGAAGAAAGGATAACATCTTTGAGACATCCGAGATGTATCGAGGGATGTTCAGGAATTACTTCAAATCAAGCTGTGAGATCAAAATTGAACAAAAACTGTTTTTATTTAGCAGGGGTAGGAGGGGTAATACGGCTTTGGTGACCAAGAGGACCAGGAATGCAAGCTACGTAATGGAACTGGATTTCGAAAGTTTACACTGGATTAGGTCGAAATTGTGGGAATACATTAACAAACCACAATCATGCCCTATGTTCAATAGATTCAGAGGTAGAGAAGCAGTGGTTTCTATGCAGAAAGTTGTGAATGGTCGAGGAAGTTATTTAGAACTATCTAAGCTAGTTTGGAGGGGAAAGACACAGCGCATCATCATACCAAGTGGACGACTAAATGGGGGTTGGAAATGGATGGCAAAAAATTTGTCCAAACTCATGATAAGCCGAAGGGATAACGTATCGCGTTTCAGAGATATTAGGAAGCCTATGGAACAATCACAGCAGCGTGGAAATTTTAGCTCGAATGACATTGACTAGGGATTTTCAGAAGTTGCAGCTTTGGAACAATTACCAGATTGTAAGTCTAAGGACTGAAGTAAAGCTATTATCATTACAAGGGATTGTGTCAACATACCGTGGGAGTTGGTGAGTAATACACTTGGGAAGGCAGTCCAGAGAAAGATTGAAGTGTTTCCATTTCAAGCCAACAAAGCAGTTTGGTGGCCACATAACGAAGAGGATGATGCATCCTTCTATTTGCGATTGAAGAAGTGCTTTCTGGAAAATAAAGTTACCTTGTTTTTTGAGAGGTGGAGTCAGCATAGCAACAACGAAGAGGAAGTTTTTGAATATTGTAACAGCTGGGTCCGATTATTGGGGATACCTTGGGATTTATGGTCCACAGATCTCTTCAAAAAAATTGGTGAGCAATGTGGAGGCTTGTTGAGTATCAGTCAAGATACTATCCTACTAAAAGACTTGTCGGCAGCAAAAATAAAATTAGTGGGAATTGAAGGAGGGTTCATCCATAGAAATCTACAGATCCAAACTAAAAGAGGACATTTGATCATTCGCATTATTGTGGACTCAGTCAAAATATCAGCGTACGATATGTACGAAAAAAGATCTTATGCACAAGTGGTGGTTGAGGGAGCTAGAGTTGTGGCAGGTTGGGGGTAGAGTGAAAGGAATCAAAGGACACGACTCAAATGAAGAACCTATTAACGACATCCAAAGAAGTCAGTCGGATGACAACACAATTCATCCAGTAGCAATCCAAGAAGGAACTGTCACCCATATGCAGAAGTGTGATTCGACGAAGCTGTGCAAAATTACAGAAACCGACGGACTTAGGATCGCGGATAGGGTTGATAATTCTGGTGGACGGTGCTGTGTATCAGAACCATGGTATTGAGGGAAGCATATCAAGATTCTCAAAAAGTTAAAGCCGTAAGATGAGAATGAATTCCAGAAGGGGAAGATTGAATCTACAAGCACTTTTTTTTTTTTGATAAGAAACATAATTATATTAATTAGAAATTTATCATTTACAATTAGTGGACTAGTGGTCCACCGAAGAAAATATGAAAATACACTTTAGCAATAAACATAAGTCAAATCCCTAAGGAGATCTAATATCGATAAGCTGTGGAAATCTTTATGCATCCCAATCCAGCTCACTATGTTGAACTTGATTTTCTCCCAACACTCATCCGCACTGTATTCCACTTCCTCAAATATTCTTCGATTTCTCTCTAGCCAGATACACCAGCATATACCATGGATCACTGCCCTCCAAAAAACTCTTCCTCTTTTTCCAACTCATTGTCCCAAATCCGTATTGAACAAATCTGTTGTTGTCTTCGGTAAGACCCAAACAAACTTCAATTTTGTCAAAGCCCTTGACCACAATTCGTTGCTAAACGTACAGTGAAGCAGCAAATGATCTTGCGATTCCAACCCATTACGACACAACACACACCAATCGGGAGAAAGAGCACAATTAGGTATTCTCTTTTGCATCAACTCTGAAGTCGGTAACTTACCAAGAATAGCGGTCCAAGAAAAAATTTGAATCTTTGAAGGAATAGGAGTCTTCCAAATGATTTTGTGAAATGCAAAATTATGATTGTGGAAGAAAGAACGAAAAAAAGACTTGACCGTGAACTTCCCCGACGGATCCCCTTCCCAAACTTTAAAATCATCAACCCCTTCTACAATCCTAACCATTTCTAATATTCCTAACAAAGACGCTAACTGAACCGCCTCCTCCTCGCGGAGAAGCCGACGAAAATGCAAGTCCCAAGAATAAGCATTTGACACAATGTCGAAACTGTAAAAATAAGATATTTGTGAGTTATTAGCTGAAGTTATACGAAATAAAGAAGGGTACAAATCACGAAAAGCAACCTCCCCCCACCAAACATCCTCCCAGAACCTGATTTTATTCCCCCCTCTAACCTCTAATCTTACTAGTTGGTGATAAGTCGGGTAAATACTTGAGATAAATTTCCACGGACATTTAAACGTCACATTCGTCGCCAAACCTGCATCCCAACCATTATCTTGCAGCCCATATTTGCTCAATATTATTCTTTTCCACAACGGGTCGTTTTCCTCGCTAAACCTCCACCACCATTTTGCCAAAAGCGATATGTTCCTCAAACAAATGTTACCTATACCCAATCCTCCTTTCTCTTTCGGTTTACAAACTTGTTCCCACCTTACCACATGACAATGTGATTCATCCTCGTTCCCATCCCACAAAAAATCTCTCATTATCTTTTCCATCTTCCCCGCCACTCCTTTCGGTACCCTGAAAAGTGATAGAAAGTATATAGGCAAAGCATTTAACACCGAAGCAATCAATACACTTCTTCCTCCTTTTGACAAAAACGCCTTTTTCCACGATGCCAATTTTCGTGTAATTCCGACCAATATAGGATCCCAAAAAAAAGCTCTCAGTGGGTTACCCCCTAAAGGAACTCCCAAGTATGTGATTGGCCATTTATCCCTTCGACAGCCAAGCCTCTGTTCGATGATTTGGGCTAATTTTTTGAAGAATCTCCGAGCAAGGTTTGCAATTTACCCAACATTTCTTATTCTCATCATTGTTCTTTCCTTTCTCTTCCTATTTTAGATTCGATGGTTGGGTCGGGGGGAGGGGTAGAGGTTAAGGATGGGCGGGGAATTACTTCAGTGGGTCAAAAGTTGGGTATATATCGGGAAACAACTACATAGGCTCTCATGAGGGGTTGGTTGAAGGTGAGAATGTTGTGGGTGTGGGGGTTTAGCAGGATATTAACAAGGCAGTTCATAATGAGTTTAAAAATGTTGGGTGTAGAGAAGGTGGAACTTAATGAGTCAGAGGAGTGTGGTAGGAGGTTGGAGAGTCATGAAGTCAGTTGTAGAGAGAATGCAAGGGATGCTGAAGTGAATCGATGAAAGTTGTTTCTTGGAATATTAGGGGGAGTGGTTCAGCCACACGTAAGATGATTGTTAGTAAGTATGGGTTACAAGAAAATGGGCGGGATGCGGGGTTGGCAAGACACGTCACGTTTAGATGCCCATGGAAGTTTATTTCCATTATATACCCAACTTTTAAACAGAGAGTTCCTATTAAGGTGAGAGGAGGGAATAAGGTTAGATTTTGGGAAGATAGATGGTGGGGGGACTCTTCGTTCAAAGATTATTTTCCAGCTTTGTTTCAGCTATCATTATTTCACAATCTGCCTATATCATATTTTGTCCAGTTCGATAATGTCACACGAAACCATTCTTGGGATCTTCATTTTAGAAGGGTGGTGAGAGATGAGGAGATTGATCAGTTGTCAGAGTTATTAGTAGTCTTAGATTCGGTTAGGTTAGTTGAAGGGGTAGATGATGTTATTCAGTGGAGCGGGGATTCTTCGGGTATTTTCTCTGTCAGCTCATTCTACGAATTTTTTTTCCCTAATGATCTTTTTCCTCTGTTCCAATCGTTCCATGCTATTTGGAAAGTTCCAGTTCCAAACAAGATACAGTTTTTTTCTTGGACAGCTACTCTGGGTAAGATACCGACCTCGGAGATGATTCAAAAAAAATGCCCTGGAACTGCTTTGTGTCCCAATTGGTGTGTGCTGTGCAGAAATGAAATAGAGATCTTTGTGGGCTAGAGCATTGCAAGAGCTGCGGTTGGTTTGGGTTATACCTAAGTCAACCAAAGAGTTATTCGATATGGATTTGGGACAATCAACCGGTATTAGAGGAAGAATTTTTTGGCAAATCGTGGTTCATTGCATCTGTTGGACGGTTTGGTTGGAGAGAAACCAAAGAATTTTTGAAGATATTGAGGAAAATAAAGAAAATTGCTGGGAAAAAAATCAAGATTAACATTGCTATGTGGATCGGAAGTCATAAAAATTTCAAGAATGTTTTCATTTTCGATTTGATGAGACATTGGGAATATGTGTATCACTAAGTTTTAATATTGTGTGCTACATTACGACAGTGAATTTCTAGTCCACTGATGTAATCATTTTTACTTTATTATTAATAAATTATCGTTTCCTATAAAAAAAAAAGTGAGGAGGACATCCCACCAAAAATATCTAGGACATTATGGGCAAAGGGTAAAGATCTTGCCACCTCAAGTAAGTGGCGTTTTTTACGCAATGAAACACCATTATGTTGTGGAGTATTCTCACATGAGCTTTGGTGGACTATGCCTTGACTTTGATGGTATGCACCTAGGACCGAATTAAAATAATCACGGGCTCGATCAGTTTTCAATACATGAATGTGGGCTGAAAATTGATTTCCGATCATTGTATTGATGTTTTGGAATTATATTGATATAAACTCTTTTTAACTTTAGAGTTTGCACCTTTTCTATGCCAGATGAATGCCCATACTTCCATTTAGGGTCAATTAAAAAAATGGGATTGAAACATAAAAGATTTAAAAAACAAGGACTCTGAATTTTTTTTTTAAAAAAGAAGGAGTTGACTCTTGATTATTACATTAACTCTAATTAAAACCTTTAACTTAATTAATTCTCTTTTTCTTTTTTTCTCGGTCGACACAGAATCTATTTTGAGAAAAAGTAACAGTCCATCCAGAAAAATTGCTCGACCAAAATTAAGTTAATTTTCTTGGTCGACCAAAATTTTGTTGGTAGACCAAGAAAAATTTTGGTCGACCGAGAAAATTTCTTGGTCGACCAAGAAATTTTCTTGGAATTTCTTGGTCGACCAAGAAAAGAAATTTTCTTTTTCTTGGTCGACCAAGAAATTTTTTGGTCGACCAAACCATCTTCTTGGTCAACCAACATAATTTTGGTTGACGAAGAAGAAAGTTGAATGTTTTTTTTATTATTAATTTTTGTCTTTTATAAATATCTTATTCTCTTAATTTTTGTTGAATTTTGTAGGATATACCTTTGGGTCGACTCAAAAGCAAAGCAACAAGGGTCGACCCAAAAACAACAAGGTCTACTTTGTGTCGACTCAGCTAAATATGTGATTCATATGTTAAAACATGTAATATTATATAACATAATTGTAAATTGTGATTCATATGTTAAAAACATGTACATAATTGTGAAATTGTGATTCATATATTAAAACATGTAACATAGTTGTGAAATTGTGATTCATATGTTAAAACAACATGTAACATAATTGGTTGTGAAATTATGATTCATATGTTAAAACATGTAACATAGTTTTGAAATTGTGATTCATATGTTAAAACAACATGTAACATAATTGGTTGTCAAATTGTGATTCATATGTTAAAACATGTAACATAGTTGTGAAATTATGATTCATATGTTAAATTATGTAACATAGTTGTGAAATTGTGATTCATATGTTAAAACAACATGTAACATCATTGGTTGTGAAATTGTGATTCAGATGTTAAAACATATAACATAATTATGAAATTGTGGCCCATATGTCAAAACACATGTAACATAGTTGTGAAATTGTGGCTCATATGTCATAACATGTAACATAATAATGTAACATTATAGAACATACTTGTGAAATTATGTGATTCATATATTAAAAACATGCAACATTGGTCAAAATTGTGTAATTATTCGTCAAAATTAAGTAATTATCGGTCATATTTGTCAAATATATGGATTCATGGGTTAGAAAAAAAGTCGATCCAAAAACAACCTTGGTCGACCACTTCCAAGCACTTGGAGGTTGTCGATTAGTTTTGGTCGACCACCTCCAAGCAATTTCAAGCAATTCCAAAACCTTGGTCGACCAAGACCACTTTCAAACAATTCCAAAACCTTGGTCTTTTGGTCTTGGTCAACCAATTCCAAGACCTTGGTCTTGGTCGACCAAGACCAAAATTGGTCATTCCAAGACCAAGGTCTTGGTCGACCAAGACCAATGGTCGACCATTGGTTGGTCGACCAAGACCAAAACCTTGGTCTTGGTCTACCAATTGCTTTGCTTGGAAGTGGTCTTGATCGATCAAAATTTTGGTCGATTTTAAGTGTGGATTGATTTTTTTTCAAATAAATTGACTAATCTCAATAAATCGAAATAAATGTGAAAGATAAATTGTCTTGAGAAGAAGTCGACGGAAAAAGATTTAGATTTGAAGTCGACTGAAATGAGAATGAATACAGTGTTAAGGGTTTCTAAATCAAATTTAATAATATATTTATGTTTAAACATAAGGACATTTATGTAAATTGACTCATTGATCCTTTTTTTTTAAATAAATCACTTTTGGATCCCTTTTCCCTAAATTTCCCCTTCCATTTATATAGGAAAAGGGACATTGTTTCCAGTAGCTTGATCCAAAGGCCTCGACTCATTATTGTTAACTTCCATAATTCTGAACATATAATTTCAGGCATAACAGATTTATTTTTAACAGCCTTTACAATCTCGAAAAGCATGAGATTAATTCGATCCATTTATTTTATTGTTCCTTGAAGTGTAATGCTGATAACACTGAATTATTTTTTTATGCAGTGTGCTTCTAGCAGTTTTGGATGCTCAGTTGCAGTTACCTCCTGATATTGATGGCCGCAAGTTTTCTGCTTTAGCAACACAGAAACCACAATCATTTACCACCTTGCCTGCTGCTTCTTGTGATGGAATAGCCTCTTCCAGATTAAATAGCCAAGAAAATGGTGATGGGAAGGTTGATGATATTGACATCAGTGTTAAAGTGGATGTTCCTGAAGATGTAAGTCTTCTTTTTGCTCCTCCAGAAGTGAATAGAATGTATCTTACCAATGTTCCTGCCAGTGGAGACAAAAATATTTCTGATTCAAGCAGTTCAAATGTTTGCTCTCAGTTCAATAATGCTGTGCAGAAAAATATTAACTATTTTCATAATGATTTGGCATTGACTTCCAGTCATGGAATAGAATTGTACAATTTGATGACTAATTATTCACATCTTATGAATTATCGAGATTGTGAGCTGAGGGCTACCGAGTTTAGGCGCTTAGCTCTGGACTTGAGCTCCCAGAATGAAATTACTCTGGAGAGTCATGATGCTGCGATAGATGCTTTGCTTTTGGCAGCAGAGTGTTATATTAATCCCTACTTCATGAAGTCTTTCAAGGAAATTTCAGTTGGTGTAGGAAATATTCACAATAAAAGGACCAGTGAAAACTGTGGGCTTGCAGATATTAACAGTATTTTCCCCCCAAAAAACAATGACTTGAAACTGGTGGCTGATCTTGAAAGGAAAAGAGACAGATTTGTTCTTGAAATTTTGATTGCGGCAGCTGAGTTAGACAGGAAATATTGCAAAGTTGCATTGGAGGGAGATATATCTACATCAGACGTTGAAGAGGACGAGGATATTATAAATATGAACCAGCAGGATATTTTTAATGCAGATGCTATTACCTTGGTTCGGCAAAACCAAGCGATGCTGTGCAATTTTTTGGTTAGGCGTCTGCAGAGGAATTCAGATTGGGAGCAATATTATATGCATGAGATTCTGATGTGGTGTCTTCTCTTCTTGTTGCATTCAGCTACAAAATTGTTCTGTTCCCCGGAGCATGTAGTTGACATTATATTAAATTTTGCAGAGTCCTTTGAGGGACAGCTAAAATCATTTGAATCTGAAGGAAATTCACAATTGAAAAGTTCTAAGCTGCATGAGGTGCAATGCCGCTGGATTCTTCTCAACAGATTGGTGATTGCGTCAAGTGGTAATGATGAAAGTTATGAACTGTCAATCAATGCTAAAAGTGGTTTTCGGTTCTCAAATTTAATTCCCGCTTCTGCGTGGCTACAGAAAGTGCCTGCCTTTGCTTCTTCTGCTAGACCTTTGGTTAGATATTTCGGTTGGATGGCAGTTTCACGTAATGCAAAGCAATATCTGAAAGAGCGTCTCTTCCTTGTTTCTGATTTGTCACAGATAACATATATTTTGTCCATATTTTCGGACGATCTTTCTCTAGTTGATAATATCATTGAACAGAAAAGTGGGCATGAGTCAATTGAAAGACTTGGTATCCACCAGGATAATAACATGGTGGATAGAGGCAGAAGTCACGGGTATCAAGATGCGCAACAATCTTTTCATGCTTTATATCCAGGTATCTGTAAATTATTTCCCAATCTGAAGAAAGAATTCGAAGCCTTTGGGGAAACTATATTGGAAGCTGTTGGTTTACAATTGAAATTTCTTTCTTCCGCTCTTGTACCAGATCTGATGTGTTGGTTTTCTAGTTTATGTTCATGGCCATTTGTTCAAAGTCAGAAGCCCCAAGACTTATTTCAATCTGAATCTGTTTATTTCAAAGGTTTTGTTGCAAAGAATGCTAAAGCTGTTATTCTGTTCATTCTTGAAGCAATTGTGGTGGAGCACATGGAAGCAATGGTGCCCGAAATACCCAAAGTGGTGCAAGTGCTTGTGTCTCTGTGCAGGACTTCTTACTCTGATGTATCATTTCTTGATTCCATATTGCGCTTGTTGAAGCCCATCATAGCATATTCCTTGAACAAGGTGTCTGATGAAGAAAAGCTTTTGGTTGATGTGTCATTTAATAATTTTGAATCTTTATGCTTTGGTCAGCTTTTTAACAATATTAGACAACGAGATGAAAGTTCAGATTCTCCAAAAGATGTAGGAAAATGCAAGGCTTTGACAATATTTGTTTTGGCTACCATTTTTGGTAATTTATCTTTCCACGGGAAAGCCGAGGTATTGCAGTCCGCCATCTTATGGGCTGATTTTACTTCCTTCGAGGGAACAACTGCATTTCATGATTACATATGTGCATATCAGGCACTCATGGAAAACTGCAAAGACCTACTGATTGGCACTTCTAGAATCTGGGGCATCATCCCACTTAAAATGTCAGCATGTACTAACTCTACCTTTGATAGTGATGAAGGTTTTCCCAAGTCACGCTCAGGGTTTCTCAGTGATATGTTCTACTCTGCTTCTCCTACGGATTCAGAGAGGCATCAAGATAACAATAGTGCAGATGCTGATGCAAGTCAAAGGATTTTTCAACTTGATTTAGAGGAGATAAGGAGTATCACGAAAAACCTAGAGGCCCTTGTTTCAAAACTCAACCCAACCACAGAACAATGCTGGAAAATACATCATAAATTGGCAAAGAAGTTGGCACTGACATCTGCTGAGTGTTTCATGTACTCAAAGTGTTTGTTTTTTATTGCAGATAGGGCTTCTGCTTCTTCGGAAATGGAGAAGCTGCTTCAAAGTAAGTTTGTTGATGAATTCCCGGGATTTTGGAATACTAGTCTTGAAGGACTTTCTAGAATGATCTTAGTGCTTCAAGAAAACCTTTGTTGGGAGGTTGCATCTGTACTGCTTGAATCACTTCTAGGAGTGCCTCTTTTTTTCCATTTGGATAATGTGATTCGTGACATATTCTCAGCAGTGAAGAATTTTTCGGACAGTGCTCCAAATATTATTTGGAGATTACAAACTGATAAAATGATATCATTGATTCTGGCGAGAGGCATCCATAACCTTTGTCAAATTGAAATGCCCATACCCTTGTTTGATTTGTTCTGTTCCTTGCTTGGTCATCCTGAGCCTGAACAACGATATATTGCCCTTAAGCACTTGGGTAGACTTGTCGGCCAAGATGCCAATGGAGAAAGGTGGTTTTTGTCTTTAACAACTGAAACTTTAACAGGTTCATCAAACCTACCACTTTCTGATTATGAGCCAAAATTATCCGCTCTGGTTTCATCTACCTGGGACCAGGTCGTCTTGTTGGCGTCATCCGACTCATCACTGCTTTTAAGAACCCATGCAACAGCACTTCTTATCTACTTTATTCCATATGTAGAAAGAAGTAAATTGCAGTCATTTCTAGCAGCAGCTGAGAGTATTCTTCAGTGTTTGACAACTCTCGCACAACCTTCATGCTATGGACCATTGACACAGTTCTCCTTGGCACTGATTGCAAGTGTTTGCCTTTTCTCTCCAGTTGAAGACATCTCTCTGATTCCTGAATGTATTTGGAGAAATATTGAAACTTTTGGAATGTCTGGAAATGGTAATTTTGCTATGGGCTGCCAGAAATATAGTCCAATTCTAGTCTGTCAGATTTGGTTATCTAAGAATACCATTTTTCCCTGTTTATTGTCTTTGCAGGTAGATATTGCACTGATCTCGAGAAAAAGGCTTGTGAAGCACTGTGCAGACTTAAAGATGATGGAGACCAGGCTAAAGAGGTTGGCGGCCAGGCAGAATTGAATTCACATGTATTTCTATGAATTGTCAGACTATGGAATTAGTTTTAGATATTTGGTGCAGTAGCTATAAAGTGAAATAGTCCTTACTTTGTCCTATTGACCCTACTAGATGCATCTTTTTCTTGGTATTAGTTAAAAAAATTTCTCGCTCTGCTTACCTTATTTTTCTTTTATCTTTTGCGATGTAGATCTTAAAGAATGTGCTCTCTTCTAGTTCTCCTAAGCAAATGCCTGATTTTGTAACCACGCGTGAATCAATTCTTCAGGTATGCAATATTGAGTAGTTAAATATGTTTAGGTTTGTGCATTACGAAGACGTAGCACTTGTGCATGTGTACAACATCATGTTTTTATATTGAACACAGTCTATTAGTGGTCAATTGTTATCACCTACCTTTTGTTTTATGGTGTTTCTTTGATCTATTATTCATTTCTTTGCAGGTTATTGGCAATTTATCCTCTGCCCAGTCATACTTTGATTTTTTCTCAAATGAAGTTGAGCAAAAGGCCATGGTTAGTCTTGGCACACTTATGATGATCTACCTTAATATGCTCAATCAAATTATGACATCTTTTATTTATTTTAGGAACTAGAAGAAGCTGAAATGGAAATGGAACTTATTCGAACTGAACGTCCTGTCCCAGATTCATCTATTGATTTTCAAGATTGGCGGCAGCTACCATTTTTATCCAGTATGGATATTTTCCTTCAAGATGGCATATTCCTTAAACCAAAGGGACTATTTGTAGGCTTTTGGTTTTAGATAATAAACATTTTTGAGTGGATGAGAGACAGTTGTCATGAGTTACTGTGAACTGAGAGTAATTGTGTTCTACAGTTTACTACCAACTAATATCTCTCAAATTCACTCTCCATATATATTTCAGTTTCATAATTATTTCTCATACAGCTTATGCGAAGAATGATGATCGCTTGCAGCAAATCAAGGATGGAATCAGATCATTGTATGTCTATTTAATATTTTTTAATGTCAATCACAACTGCGTAGCTTAGAGAAGAAGCAAGCGAATCCAGTACACATATTACTAATGCTAGCAATCCCAGTTATTGATGTCATGCACTTGAATTATTTTACTTATTGCAACTGCATCAACTGAAGAAGCTCAATATTTGGAAATGCCACTGAATGAATATATTAGATTTTTGAAGGAATTGTAGTTGCTTTGTAGATCTTATGTCGGTGTTAATCACATCCTGTTTGTTACACTGAAATTTATTTTGTATTTATGGGTGAAAAACATGGATCTGATCCCTGACTGTAAGTTGTTCTAGTAGAACTTGGACTTATGCTTTCCTTTGGAAAGATACTTCTGCTGCTACAAAATTTCATTTTATCATTTCTTCTCCTTTTCTATTTTCCTTGAAAGTTGATGTGTTTTTCTCAATGTGATTGTAGCTTTCGCCCTCTAAATACACTCTTTTGTTTTCCTATTCTCTTTCTTCAGAGAGAAAACAAAAGTCAGGGAAGATATAGTTGCTCGTAGGCAGCGAAAGCTACTTCTAAGGCTTTCACGCCAAAATTTTTTAGAGGAAGCAGCTTTACGAGAATCAGAACTCATTCAAAAATTTGATAGGTTTTCCACTTTTTCTGTAATTTATCAGATTTTGTGTCATGATTAGCATGTCTGCTTGCATTGTTGAAGGATTTGTTTTATTGTATCAGAGAGAGAACAATTGAGGTAGAAAAGGAGCTTCAGAGACAGCAGGTGCTGGAACTTGAGCGTGCAAAAACCAGAGAATTGCGGCACAACCTTGATATTGAGAAAGAGAAGTTGGCACAGGTAAGACCTAAGCAACTGATTGCTCTCAAAATAGCCTTGCATTGGCCATTTTTCTAGAATTTTGTGAACATGTTTAACTGATCAATTTATTAATAGCTTCGTGGATTTCCATTGATCCCTTTTGTCATGTGTGCTGACCTTTCTGCAATTATTCTTATGCGATCATGGTTTGTGCTAAGCTAGACTAAATTTACTTGAAAATTCTCATTAGTTGAGTGGTATATACATTAGGCTGAAAGATAGTTTCACCACTCAAATGAAAATATTCTCCATCTATTGCTTGCTTATCAAATACAAGATGAATTTATGTAGCGCGAACTCCAGAGGGAACTTGAGCAACTGGAAACTGGGATGCGGTCATCAAGACGAGAATTTGCATCCTCCAGCCATAGTAGGTGCGTCTTACTCTCCATCGCAATTGCTTCATTAAATTTTAAATTTAGAGTCTTGTACAAGCTGTTTTGGTTGCATTCAAGGACAATTTGTTAAGAATACAAAAATATGTGATCTTTTTAACCTTTCAACATTAAGCTAATCTAGGTATGTGTTGTGATCTCTTTTTCTCATGTCCAAATCGAAGCGGAAGTTGTAAAATTTTATTTTGACATTTAAAATATAATTTGGACACTCGTATGGTTTAAAGTAAATATTCATAGGGCGTTTGAAACTTTTACCTTTAGTGAGATATTCACTAGGCTCCAACTATTCCGAGATTAGCGGAGATAACTCTTTATGTATTTCCTACGAACTTTCTTCGAGGCTCTTTTTCTTCAATCCTTCTATCAAGTCCACGACTAGATCAAATGTTTTCTTCTAAATTGCATTAGAAATTTAGAAGGATTTTACGTTGAGATTGATCTGAAGTGGCCGAAAACAAAGTGAGTGGGAGGAGGTGATTTTCGAGAATCCCTTGGCTCAACTCCTTGAATTTATTATCTCAACGGGGACAAAATAATCTAGTACTTGTGTGACCCTCAATGGTTCAGGGATTCAGCTAGTCGTGGGTTCACAACTCTTTGTGATTCAGGACATAATCCTTTATTCGGGTTTACCCTAATTTGACCCATTCTATGTATCAACAATTGATAATGAGAATGTCAGAAATCATATTACTGATTGCACCCATTGAATCATGATAAGAGCTTCTAGTAGCATCGCCCCATTATTCCCTAGGTATCACTGATAGTGTCTGCAAGAACCAATCGGTTATGATTAACGTACAGTAGGTCCCTTCATCTCATATATCCTGATCGAATCTGCAACCATTGGTTCATCGAGGGTTGTATAAGAATTCGATAACTCTGTGACACATCTTCAATAATAAATAGTGGCATCGCATGTACAGTTGGAGAACTCTTCTCTAATGTACATTTCTTACTCTGACCAGAGATTCCATGAACTATTATTTCATTAGATCACACAGGATATCCACACCCGTATGTGAGCGATCAATTCCCGGCTACAATACATTGGCTCCTACATGTGTCGCAAGTGTACTCAATCTCGCCACCTGATGACCCCCCTGAAGTCGGTAAACAAGTGAAAGCACAGTCTTAGCATATAGAGTCTCACTGTTGTCCCAGGTCGTAAGGACTAATGATGAACAATGATAACCACTGACTTATCCTCTCGAGGAATGATAACTACTTGGAAAGTCCTAGAGAGGGTGGTTCGGTATAATCATCATATGACTACCCATCTGCGTGTTTGGACATCTCTATGTCCTTACCAAGAAACGTGGTACACAACATCACAGATGCTAGTCTCGAGCTCAAGCGACTTTTATCCATGTTTTAGACGGCTGAATCAACTAAAAACGAATTTAGATTATACAGTGTTTACAAATGAGTTTCAACATCAAATTACGATTCATTTGTTTTAAAGTATAATCAAGGTCTTTATCTATGTTAATCACATCGGTGTACAGATAAAGAAATAACAAACCATGAAATAATGTGTTATTAAAATAAAGATTGTTTGTTACAACTGAATCAATAAATTCCCTAGCCAACAGTTGGCTTACAGGTCATTTACTCTAACAATTTCTCGCTTGCCCTAGAACCAACTAACGATAAACTTTAATCACGTTGTTTCGCAATGCTTCTCAAACAATGGTCCTGGCAATCTCCCGGATGATGTGGAAGTTCCTCAGTATATGTTTGGATCGCTGATGAGACCTTGGTTCCTTTGCTTGCACTACGGCACCAGTGTTGTCGTAGTACACAGGGACTGGATCAACTCCATTAGGAATTACGCCAACTCTTGTACAAAATTTCTCATCCAAACTGCCTCTTTGGTTGCATCAGATGCAGCTATGTATTCATCTTTAGTGGTGGAATATGCAACGGTGTCTTGCTTTGAACTTTTCCAAGAGACAGCCGCACCATTGAGTATGAATACAAAACCAGAGGTCGATTTCGAATCATCTACGTCACATTGGAAGCTAGAATCAGTGTAGCCTTCCAATTTCAATTCTCTACCTCCATAGAACATGAACTTCTTAGACTTTCTTAAGTTCTTGGAGAACTCATTCTCTAATGTACATCTCATACTCTGGCTAGAGATCTCATGCACAATTATTTCATCAGATCACACAGGATATCCACACCCGTAAGTGAACGGTTTCCGGCTACAGTGCACTGGTTCCTACATGTGTCGCAAGTGTACCCAGTCTCGCCACCTGATGACCCTCCTAGAGTCAGTAAACGAGTCAAAGCACAACTCTAGCATATAGAGCCTCAGTGTTGTCCCGGGTCATAAGGACTAATGGTGAACAATGATAACCACAGACTTATCCCCTCGAGTAATGATAATTACTTGAAAAGTCTTAGGGAGGGTAGTTCGGTATAATCATAATACGACTACCCATCTGCGTGTTTGGACATCTCTATGCCCTTACCGAAAACGCGGTACACAACATCACAGATGCTCGTCTCGAGCTCAAGTGACCTTTATCCATGTTTTAGGTGGTTGAATCGACTAGGAACGAATTTAGATTATACAGTATTTATAAATGAGTTTCAACATCGAATTACGATTCATTTGTATTAAAGTATAATCAAGGTCTTTATCTATGTTGATTAAATGGGTATACAGATAAATAACTAACAAACCATGAATTAATGTATTATATTAAAATTAAATATTGTTTATTACAGCTGAGTCAATAAATTCTCTAGCCAACAGTGGCGTACAGGACATCTACTCTAACAGTATGTCATTTGGAGCTATGGATTTACTGTCTTATGGGCCTGGACAGTTTCTTAGTCTACAAGCATATATCATGCCTGACCTGTTGGGATTTCAGGATACTTATTGTCAGTGTAGTCAGTGGTTCGTTAGATTGTAAACTCTAGTCTCCAACATGATAACGGATTTGAAATGGGAATCCTGCTATTTATTGTGAGCCATCACACCAGCAACTCCAACCAGCCCAACTAGAAATTATAACCGTGTCCAGTACCATGGACTTTTATGATTTATAAATACATGACAAACCTCTCCTTGAAACTTGTGAAAATTATAATAACCAGGGTGAAGGAACATTGCTAGTTCTTTTTTGGCCAATACGAAAGCTCCCTCAGTTTCTCATGCCACTGGGATTTGCTTATAGTTATTAAAAGCTCATAATGCAAGCACCTAGGTTCAAGCTGTCGCGAGGGAAAGGAGATTTTGCCATGATGCACGAGCATTGATGCGTATCAAGGCTCTAGGATCCTTTAAGTTGTTCTAAATGAATGGATTATAAATTCAAATTTGAATGAAATACCATTGCCATCACTTTTGGACACTAACAAATATTTATTGTAGTTGGTACTCGTGATGTAATTTTCTTCAAGCATTTAAATTTTAGTATATTATACTATGGTATGCCTAGCGTCAATAAGTTGTGCATCTTGCCTGCTCCCTGAGGCCCTATGATACTCATGACCAGCGTCTAGGCCGCGTAGGCGGGTTCCATGGTATCAACATAATAAGATGAAGTTTGGTATGTTAGGGCAAGCCAACCAAGGTCTATAAAAAATTACTTTTCATTTTTTTTTAATTGGGCTTTTAAAAATCTAAATCCAAAAAAACTTTTAGAAAAAATCCCAAAAATAGCCCAAAACAATAATGAAATAATTTTCAGCCGACTAGCACTTCTTCGGAGCGAGGGGGCGGCCTCTGTTTTATTGAAACATCTATCATAACAGTTGTTTTGTGTTGTCAGACATTAATTGCAAATGTTCCTTAAATCATGTGGATTTCTAGTGTTTCTTTTTTATTTGATTTTCTTTTCAATATTTTAGATATGCTGTCTTTTTCAGGCAGGCAGTAGTAGCATTTTGTTGTGATTTCAGCGTCTTGATCTTTTAAGGCTGGTTAAGATTCTTCAAGTTTATTGAACTGCTTTACTCGCATCAAGCCTTTTGGCCAGTGTCCTTTCTTAATTCCAAAAGATTGCCTTTTCGACTTTGATACCGATGTTACTATGAAAAAGCTCGGTTTTCTTCCATCACCTTGTTTGTTTACTGGCCAGATCTAATGGATGTCGGCATGCTTATAAAAATCGTTGTTTGAAGTCTTGCCATCTGACACAATATCTCACTTTTTAATAATCAGGCAACGAGATAGGTACCGTGAAAGAGACAATTTACCGGAAGGTAATGAAGGCAACTTAAGAACAAGTGTACGAACGGTTCAGCAAGATGCTATTACTTCTAATACATCCATGGGCAACCAGCCAACAGTTGTATTATCAGGGGCAAGACCATTTGCAGGTCAACTTCCCACGATACTACAATCACGAGAAAGATCAGATGATTGTGGCAGCAGTTATGAAGATAATATTGATGGACGGAGCAAGGATTCTGGTGATACGGGTAGCGTTGGGGACCCCGATACAGTGTCTGCCCTAGAGGGACAGTCGACTGGTTTTCCATCTGCTCAAAGGCATGGATCCAGGGGTAGCAAATCTAGGCAGATCGTCGACAGGAGAGAACGGGATGCTAGGCGTGAAGGAAAGTGGGAGCGAAAACACTAGCAAGCTATAGTCTCTGATGCTTTTGTACCAAATTAGTTAAATATCTGTTTGTGCGTATGACATGTAATGATTTTCAGCCAACCAACTCAGTAGAATAATGTTGTAATTTTTTGTATTATTGATCACTCTGGAGTGGCATATCTCCCTGTTATGAATGCACAGAGTGAGCATTTCCTTTGAAATTAGAGTTTACCCGTTCAATGCGCCTGTTTCGGTTAATTTTCCTTTTGGGCAGTTCGATTTTATAATACTATTTTGTTTTATCTAGTCATGTCAGATGTGCAGGATGCAGTCAGGATTTTCTCTGACAGTAAATGATTTTTTAGTCAGTTGAATTGAAGACAAAATCTGTGAATCTCGTCTCCGTGAATTGTGCTCACTCCTTTATTCAAGAACAGTTGTTTTTCTTCTCAAAACTTTCATGGAATCAAGCGTTGTGCTCTTGATCCTTAATTCTCATGACACAAAGGGCCTACCGAGTCTCCATAAAACCTGGTTGCTTCCACTGCTGCATCGTGTCTCACCGTTGATTGCCAGTTCTTCCTTCCGTAGCATTCCGCCCTCCAACTGACACTCCATAAGCTCAACAGGAATAACTATCACAAATAGGAGAAATCCATGAAATTGGCTCTTCGATGTAACAGGAAAATTAGATCATATTACTGGTGAAGTGATCCAACCGACATCCACCTGACCGATATGTGGCTCATCATTTGTATGAGACCTACAATTGGATAGTCTCACCTTGTTTTATCAATATCCAAGGACCAAGGTAGGCTGCTTGAGTTTTGTATTTTGATTTCGAACTCGTCCTAAATATTTGATTCGACTCTACGAATCTGGAAATCCGACGAAATGACCATGCTGTTACGACCTTTTAAAATGAGATGGTGTCCGGGGGAAAATTACAATGACCGTGCTCACCATGAATAAAAGGTTAAAATTGCTTATGGTTCCTTCTCTGCCATAGGTGGAACTGAGACCACATATCTAAGTTAAAAAAAAAGGACCTTTTACTTTTCTCGAATAAGTGTTACTTTCTAGAGTGGGTCTCATGTGAGACCTCTCACGGATCTTAATCTGTGAGACGGATCAACCCTACACATATTTACAAGAAAAAGTAATACTCTTAACATAAAAAATAAGACTTTTTCATGGATGACCCAAATAAGATATCCGTCTCACAAATACGACCCGTGAGACCGTCTCACATAAGTGTTTGCCTACCTTCTAATGTATTGTTATCTTTCTTCATGCTTCTTTTTAGATTGAAATTCCATTAATCAAATTAAAGACCGAAAATACTATAGAAAAAAATGAATTATGTGAAGAAATGTAGTCAATTTAAACATAAAAAGGTTGAGAAGATTTTATATTATAAAATTATCGAATTGTATTAAAGTTTGTAAACTTTCCATTATAAGTTAGTGGGTGAATGTTTCAAAAAGAGATTATCAATTTTATATAATAATTTAAGCTATTGTTCCACCAACATTATTTTTATTGCATCTTGTGATACAGGGAACGAACTGGAGAATTGGAGGAATGTCTTTTCTTCGTAGTGTTAATAGAGTCATCAACACGTGACATTTGGGGTGCTATATTATTTATTAGAGTTGTACTGATATCACTAACTATAATTTTTAAGAAAACGATAAACGTAGAGTTGCATGTTTTTGGTGAACAATCTTAAAATACGAAAGAATATGACTCTATGCAGGTATTTCATTTTTTTTTTATTGTAGAGCAGACCCAAGATTTCGTTTTCAATAAAATATTCTATTGATAAAATTCTTTTATTCTCTTAACTTATATATTATATTAATTTAATATTTTTTAATACAAATATTGCTAATAATAAGATAAAGTTTTAAACTTTAATATATTAATATTAATATTATAAATCTGATGGTGCAAATATTCTCTAAGTTTAATAAAAAATATACTTTAAAAAAAATTAAATTGCTTGAAAGTTAATTTATTTATATTATCTTTGATATAGAGTTTTATTCTTTAAATTTAACTTCTGTCGATCTCATTCTATGTTATAAAAAAAGATGTTTTGTTCCTTTATCGATTTAAAAACAATCAATCTATATGATAAGAAAATATTTAATTTAGTTATTATATAACAAAATAATTCTTTTTAATTTTATCACAAAACACATAATTATAGATTTTATTTATATTTAAGAATATGAATACCACTTGAAAAATTACACACCACAATAAATAATGTCAAATTTTATTCTAATGTTCAATAAATAGGTCATACAAAAAAATTTAAAAGCCAATTATATCAATATAAAAACCTAAGACCGCGATGCGCCTAGTTGAGTTGTGATATTTGATAAATTTAGATATATAATAAATATTGTGATTATTAAAAGGCAAAAACTTGTTGAGATAGTCTCACGCGTCATATTTTGTGAGACGGATCTTTTATTTGGGTCATCCATGAAAAAATATTACTTTTTATTGTGAATATCAGTAGTGTTGACCCGTCTCACACATAAAATTCGTGAGATCGTCTTACAAGAGACCTACTCTTATTAAAATATTTTAGTAGAATGTGAAATAATATTGAATAAATAATATGCTTCACTTGATTGATTAAATTTGGGATAAGATAATAAATTATATATCATTTTCATGAATGAATGTGATTCTCACTAAAAATATAGGGTTCGGTTTCAGCAGATGATACTAGCCCAAATGCAGACCTCAAATTTACTGTATGCCTGAATCAATAAGGAGACCGTTAGAAAAAGACCGGGAGGGTGCCCCGCCATTGCCTCTCCGACGCTTAAGTCAGATATCGAAGAATAGAATTAGAGAGCAGCTAAGGACACTGCTAAGAATCAATATAGTGAATGAATGAATTAGACACTCAAACCTGATATTTATAGGAGTATACATGAGGTACATCATTGGTCTTCTACCTTGGCAAGAGATGGGCCGGGGGTCCAAAATCCAGTTTGGGCATGATCTTGATGGGTCAATATATGGGAGTATTATCAGTCTCCTCCTCCCAAGTTGAACTGAATCGCATGTTCGAAGTTTGATTAGTGGCGCTTCCTAGACGAATGAACACGGTATCCATCAATAACCCTTCATTTCATTTTTTTTTTGTTCCCCTATAAATAAATGCCCTCCTCATTTCATTATCATGTCTCCCCTTAATATTTAATGCACCCTAGCCCTCGTCAACGTAATTCCTCGCACTCTCCCCACTCCGCAGCCTCGCCCCTCCTCGCGCACTCGCCCTGCACACCACCTCGCCCCTTCGCCTCGCAACAGCTAGCCTCTCCCCTCCTCACACAAAGCCTCTCTCACCCACAGCCTCGCCCTAGCCCCTCGTCATCAACCCTCGCCCATCACCGCTCTCCCGAGCCTCGTCCATCACCGCTTCCATCCTCCTGCGAGCCTCGCCTCTCCCGCCCGAGCCCATGCCTTCACAGCCTCGCCTAGCTTATCCACCCACGCCTTCGGCTTCACCCCATCCTCGCATCTCCCTTCGCGCAGCCTCGCCTCTTGTGCAGCATCCTCACCCTTATTTTCCCCTCTCCTTGCCCCGTCCCTGCTGTTTGCCCTCGCCCTTCTCTTCCTCGCCCTCGCCCTCGTCCTTCTCCCCCGCCACTCGCCCTCTTTGTTGTCTACCCTCCCCATAGCCTCACTATGTCCTCGTTGTTCGCCCTTGCCTTTCACTCGCCATAGCCTACGCCGCTCGCCCTCACCCTTCTCTCCCAGCCCTAGCCGACTCACCCCTAGCCCTGCCTCGTCGCTCATCCCCTCACCCCTTGCCACTCCACGCAGCCTCCTCGCCCGCGCCACATCCTCACCTGTCGCCCTCTGCCTCTCCTTCCTCGCCCCTTCTCTTTGCAACAGCTCTCGCCATTCCTGCCTCGCCCCTGGCCCTTAGTCTGTAGCTCTCGCCTGTCTCGCCTAGCAGCTCTGCCCCGCCCCTCCCTGAGCGCAGCCCCTCACCTCTGCACACTCATTTGAGCACCCTCGCCCCTCGCTCCGCCCACCACCTGCCATTTCCCTTGGGCTTGTTCCTCGAGTATTTTCCCACGCTTTTTCCGAGTAAGTTTTCTCCTCTTTTTGTTTAGTTATCCTTAACACCCATGTCTTCATCTGATTCTGAGTTCACTTCCTCGAGCAATTTCGAGAGGTCTAGCGAGTCTGATGAGTCTAGGACTTCCTTAGAAGATCCTGAATTTTCTCCCAACTCCCACGAGAAGGAGATTGTAAGCCATAAGCGTCCCGGTGAAGAAATCCTTCATGTGAACTAAAAAATGAATATATCCAACGCCGATAATATATGGTATGGCCACATATAATCCCACAACTCTCCTACTAATGAGTTGGACCTTAGGGCTTCGTGGCATATTCCCTCTTCCCATAAGATCATCATTCCCACCCCCGAAAACCGACCCTATCTAGCTCCCAAAAGTTGTAATAATTTTTTCCAACATCAGTTAGATGCGGGTCTCAGCTTTCCCCTATGTGATTTCCTCTAAGAGTTGAGTAGTTATTATAAGGTGCATCTAGATCAGCTCACCTCCAATACATTCCGCTCGATATGCAGCTTCATCGTATTACTACGGGCCCTAGAACTTTCTTTATATTGCACCAATTTCTCCTACTTTTTGGTCTTGGCCAAATCGAAGGAGGAGCCCTTCTACGTAACATCTTGATCCAACCATAAGATTTTTTATAGGGCTCTTAGTTATGTGAAGGACTAGAAAAAAAAACTTGTTCTTTATCCAGCCTCCCAAAGAGTTGACTTGTGTCACGGAGTGGTACCCTGTTTTCACCAAGCCTACCCTTCCAAAGGGTTTCAAAAAGGATAAAGCATATCTGCGCATAGTGAGTGTACTAGGGGACCGATGTGTTAGTATTTCCAAACTCTTATCTGAAGATCTCCTATACTATGTCGGGTTAAGTCCAGCAAAAATTAAACTGAAGGGGGATGCTGATAGATAGTCTCATCTTTTCACACTTTTTATTTCGTTTTTACTTACTATAATATTTTATAACATTCTCATCTGGTTCATTGTTTTTATTCACAGGTACGAGAGTCATGAATGCCATATTTCTCTGAGAGCTCGCGAAGAAGGGGAAAGCTGGGGTTTCGTCATCAGCACCCAAGAAGCAAGTTACTCCAGCAGTCACGACACACACGAAGGGAAATTGCTCCAATGCTGCGAAGAAACCTGATGGCTCACCTAGTGCCGTGAAGAAAAAGACAGGCTCGTCCTCCTCCACCCAGAAGCGAGTTTCCTCCCCGCCCTTTAAGGACGAGTCCCCTCCTCACTCTAGCAAGAAGAAGACTTCCCCTGATCCCAGCACATCCGTCCAACTTAAAGGTAAGCAAAAACTTTCTGAGATCTCAATCACGTCGGCTTATTCTTATGAGGTGACCGGATCAGATGATGAACATCCTTCTGGGCCGTGGATACATCCTTTGTATACCACGAAATCAGTTATTGTTAGACGAGTTCCTACTCATATAGCACGGACGCTATTATTTCAGCTCCCTTCCCACGCAGATGCAACATTCATGAATTCCCTGGGATGGTCTGAACTTGCTCGCCGAACATGCAGCAGTTTCACTAAGGTACATTTCTCCCTTTAAACCTTAACTTGATGTTCAATATACGGGTGATTTTCTTCTCGTTTTCTCATTCTCGTCTACTTTATTCAGGGCATCATGTATCTAGGAGAGTTGGTTGAGCACGCTGAGGTTATCTGATTGGATGCTTTCCGATTCACGTGAGGGTAGGGCTCTTCGCGAGCATCTCCAGGAGACTATCGGCGAGGCGCATCCCAAGTATGTAAATTTTAATTTTCAATCTCTCCAACTCTTCTCCTTTACTGGGCGCAACCCAATTAGGTAAAATTTAATTTTCTTTCTCCTCAACTCGTCTCCTCTACTTGGCGCAGTCTAAGTAGGTAAAATTTAATTTGTATTCTCTCCAACTCTTCTCCTCTACTCGGCAATGCCCAAGTAGATAAAATTTAATTTTTCTCATCCTCATAATACAACAAGATTCATGAGCTGAATAGAATAACTTGTTTTTATTGAATTTCATCCGATTATATAGGACAAATTCAAAAACGAAATACATCAACGATAAAATCAAGAGTGATATTTCCAAAGGTAGTAAGCATTCCAAGGTATCTTTAAAGTTTTTCCTTGCACATTCTCCTGATAATAGGCTTCAAAATTAAGCTTCTCGGTCGCTCTGAAATGAACCTCCCATTTTGGGTCCAACTTTCCTCTCTGCTCTTCTTGTACCTTTCTTAGGACCAAGTCACCCACTTGGAAGCTTCTCTGAATGACCCTACGATTGTAGGACTGAGCTGTACGATTTTTATGAGCTTCCATACGAATGCTCTCAGCCTCTCTTTTCTCTTCCAATAGCTCAAGGTCAGCGGCCTGTCTCATACCATTATCTTCATCATAGAACATCACCCTCGCCGATTCCAATCCAATTTCAGCTTGGAGCACCGACTCATTACCATATACTAAACTGAAAGGATTTTATTTTGTCCCTTCTCTTGGGGTGGTTCGGTATGCTCACAAGAAACTCGGTAGTTCATCCACCCAATTGCTCTTAGCATTGCCAAGTCGAACCTTTAGACCTTGAACTAGCGTCCTATTAGTCACCTCCACATGTCCATTACTTTGCAGGTAAGCTAAGGAGGTAAAGAATTGTTGAATTTTCAACTCTTTACACCAGACTTGGATCTTAGCTCCTTGGAACTGTCTTCCATTATCGGATATCAGTCTTCTAGGCACCCCATATCTACACAATATATTCTTCTATAAGAATTTCAAGACCCCACTCTCAATAATACTGGCCAAAGGCTCTGCTTCAACCCATTTCGAAAAATAGTCTACTCCTACCAACAGATATTTCTTCTGAGCGGGAGCTACAGGGAAAGGTCCTACAATATCAATTACCCACTGGTCAAGGACAAGCAGCTATGATAGTCCTCATCAGTGCGGCCGGCTGGTGATGCAACCGAGAATGACGTTGACAACTTTCACAACATGTCACTAACTCCTGGGCATTGTGTAGCACCGAGGGCCAACAATAGCCTGCTAGCATCTCTTTTCTTGCCAAAGCATAGGCTACCAAATGATTTCCAAAACATCCTTCGTGAACTTCTCGGAGCACATAATCAGCCTCTTGATAACTCAAGCATCGAAGGAGCGGCCCTGCAAAGGATCTACGATACAACACTTCTTCGACTAAAACATAGCGCGAACACTTTATCTTCAATTTACGAGCTTCCCTAGAGTCATTAGGAAGCTTTCCCTCTTTCAAATAACCAATTATGATTGTTCTCCAATCCTCTTCTTATTGTTCAACTACAGGCAAATTCGTGTGAGGTGCAAGTTAGACTTGAAACACCACATCCCTAGTCTTCCAACTCCCCATCGCCTCGGCCATTTTGGCTAGAGTGTCTGTCTTCTCGTTCTCTTTCCTAGGGATATGCTCAAACATGACCTCTGTGAACTTCTCTCTAACTTTGTCCACCTCTCGAGCATACTCGATAAGTTTTTCATTTTTCACAGCATACACTCCCTTCATCTGCTACGCCACCAATTGTGAGTCAGAAAAAACTAGCACTCGTGTAGCTCCCATGTTCCTGGCTACCCGGAGCCCTGCCAACATAGCTTCATACTCAGCATCATTGTTCAATGCCAAAAAACCAAACCTTATAGCTAACTTCATTTCATCTACAGCCGGTGAAATATATACTATCCTCACCCCACTTCCATCATTCGAAGAGGAACCATCTACATACACCCTCCAATGGTAATCATTTTCCTGATGTATAGTTTCAGGCAGAAAGTGGGCCAAGGCTTGTGCTTTAATAGATGTTTTTGGTTCATACTGGATATCATGCTCTCCTGCTCAATAGTTCATTTAACCAAATGACCAGATGTGGGGACCCGGACGCTAATTCATTTCTTAATTGTCTGTGAGAATAATTAAATCAATTATAATAAACATGGTCTAATTTTTTTTATATATACAAGTGTCAAATGCAGAACGTAATGGAATTCATTCGAATATATACATCGAAAACAAAGTACAAGTCTTGTACCATATACAGTCATTTAAAACTAAGGTTTAACGACTACATATCAAGTGTTCAAACCCTATCTAAAATCCAATTCCATAGTCTCCACTCTAATCACGATCTCTCTTAATCTCCTCGACCCTGATCCAGTCCCACCTGTTGTCATGCACACATACAAACACGATAACAGCCGGATAATTCCGGTGAGAAATACATCCCAGTATAATCAACGATACATGCAATCATATAATCAATATAAAGAATGAAACAGATATCATTAATATGTATCAAAATCTGAAAACATAATTCAATATAAATCTGTTAATAAACTCATGACTCTATATCTCATACTAGACTCATTCGAATCTCAGTAATAGAAGTAAATCCATTTCTAATCAAACATCGATATAAATCAAACATCCAGTGTCTTGACCATCCGTGAAAGACTTTGGCACCTCCGCCAATCACTATTCTGTGACAATGTGCAATGGGCCAGTTGCGACTCCATCACCATCTGGCCCTTCTGTCACAAGACCAATCGTCTAATACATACTTTCTATAAATCAATAGAACAAGCATATCAATCAAATCAATGCACACAATAACAATAAGTATCTGGTTTAGGGAAACTCAAGTATATCACACTCGAATCATTCTCCCGGTTCGACATTGACTTATACCTTTCTTTTGTTGCAGTTCTGACAACGTTCTCGTCTGGAATTCGAAGTCAGTCAATACTCAATCTAGCAATGACAATATCAAGAAGTACAATATCAATACACTGCTCAATTCAATACCGAATTTGATAAATCTGAATCTAACTCAAAATCAACGGCATAACGGAACAATCCCGATATCCTCATCAATACAATATCAACAGATATCAATTACAATCCATAACCAATATCCGATACAATCCGTACTCAATTACTAATCCAAATCTATCCAATTTCAATCAATATAATATGAAAAACCATAACAATTCTATAAACAATCTGTTTTTCGATCTGACTTCGATTCTATGATGTCTAGTATCTCGAGAACACTATATATCAATCAAATCATAATTCCCATCAATGTCATATTTTCAAATCATAATATAAATCTATAAAACTCGTCCACTAGTAGCTCTCATCAATAAGAACACGGTACAGAAGTCAGATTCAAAATCAAACGGACGGATTTTCTTTAATCTTCAACTTTCAAAAAAGAAAAGTGACAATTCCCCTGAAGCTTTCGTCCTTGTTTCTTGCTGATTTCCAAGGGAAAGGTTATATGGATATATATATATCCTGCATGCAAGGGGCAAGTGGCTCGTCCTTTGTGCAGCACGTCTCGCGTATATGCGCGACCTCTCTCGGCGCATATGCGCGAGACCTACTGGTCTTCGTACTTAGTTTTTCGGCAGCTCGCGCATATGCGCGCCTCATCTCGGCGCATATGCGCGTGGTTCTCTGGACTTGGCATTTGCTTCTCGCACAGCTCGCGCATATGCGCGCCCTCACTCCGCGCATATGTGCTAGGTCTTCTGCCCATTTCGCGCATGTGCGCGCATTTACGCGAATGGTACTGTCCTCGCACATCAATTCTTGTAGTTTCTCGTCTTTCCCGGTCCGATCCTTTCCGTCCATAATTACAGCAAATTATAAATCAATAATAGAAAATTATCAAATAAAATCTCGGGCATTACACCAGACATATCTGAATGAGTTAAGATCATATCCAAAAGATTTTTGGTGAGCACCACAATTGGATGTGACAAAAAATATGGTCTCAAGCATCTCGCTATCATAACCGAATCCAAAGCCAACTTCTCCTCGTTGGCAGATAAATATACCCACAAATGATCACATGTTGCTGTTTTGACAGGACAAGGAGCTCAGCTAGATACCTTTTAAATTCTTCAAAAGCCTTCTCACAATCTGGATCCCATTCAAATTTTTTCTCCTTGCGCAAATTCGGAAAAATGGTAAGCTTTTGTGTGCGGACCTTGAGATAAACCGCACTAGCGGAACATTCCTCCCTGTCAGCTGTTGGACATCCTTAGGTCCTCGGAGTGGAAACCATATCTTGGATAGCTCGGACCTTCTCGAGGTTAGCCTCGATCCCTCTCTCCGTCACCATATATCCCATAAACTTCTCACTCTTCACCCCAAAGATACACTTGTGTGGTTTCAACTTCCCCCATAAAACCTGAGGGTGGAAAATGTCTCCACTTAGTCAGGTATGAGCTAAGTTGAGTCCTTTGAATTCACCATAATATCGTCCACGTATACTTCGACATTCCTTCCTACCTGCTCGGAAAATTCTTTATCCATTAATCGCTTATACGTGGGTCCAGAATTTTTGATTCCGAAATACATGGTCATGTAACAAAAAGTCCCTTATGAGGTAATGAAACTCACTTTATCTTGATCCTTCACGGCTAAGGGGATTTGATAGTACCCCTGATAAGCATCCAACATACACATATTGATGACCGACCGTGGAGTCTACCAGCTTATCTATCCGAGGCAAAGGATATCATTCTTTATGACATGCTTTATTGAGATCTACTAAGTCCACACACATCCTCCACTTTTCTGAACTCTTCAGCATTAGGGCGACATTCGATAGGCAGGTAGCAAAATGTACATCTAGAATATGCACCGCACTAAGCAACTCTCCCACTTATTTTTTTATTAATTTGTATTTTTCGGTCCCGAAGTGCCTCTTCTTCTTTTTCACAGGGCGAGCATTTGGCAAGATGTTAAGCCGGTGCTATACGATGTCAGGGGTCATGCCTTTGAGTTCTTGGACTGACCAAGCAAATACGTCGAGATTAGCCTGCAAACAAGTAATGAATTCCTTCTTAATCTCTGAGTCAAGGTCAAGGTCAGGGGCTATCTTGAGTGTCTTTTTCGCGGACCCCAACTCTACGATTTCAGGCTCTTCATCCGCTACCTCCTGAACCTTCCTTTTCACTATGGGTAACCCATTTCTTCCCTTCCTAATCATGCTAACCTTCACACGCGCTCTCTTTCTTTCTTCTTTCACTACTCTTTCATAAAACCGATGAGCGACTCTTTGGTCCTCGAACAAGACTCCGAATCCCTTTCCCATCGGAAACTTAAGCTTCTGATGATATGTGGAAGCTACAGCTCTGAAATCCTTTAGGGCTGACGTCCCAAAATTCCATTATACGCTGATGGGGATCCACCACGGTGAATGTTATCATCTTTGTTACCCACCGAGGATCATTCCCCAAGGATAGAAGAAGAACAATCTGACCCAATGGCGGAATGCCATGTCTTGCAAACCCATACAGAGGGGTAGAGAGTGGCTCAAACTCAAATATTTCCAATTTCATCTAATCCAACGTGATCTTGAACAAAATATTTACAGAGCTTCCATTATCAATAAAGATACTTGTCACATCATAATTGGCAATAGTGGCTGTCACCACCAAGGCAGCGGTATGTGGAGCCACAACCCTCAGAGTTCTTTCGGCCCAAAGCTGATGATAGGATATTGTGGTAAGTCGGCGCCCCTAGATATCCCAAAGTTCTCCAGCCTCCTTCCGTATGCTTTCCAAGCTCGCCCGGAGTCTCCATCAGTTGTGTAACGCCCCGAAAATTTTAAGGTCCACGCAAACCACATGCATGCAGTTTTTAAATTATCTTGTATTTTAAGTAATTGTGTTAATTGCATGGATTAATTTTGTTGTGCATTTTTACATGTTTAAAAATATACTTTTCTATATGGTTGCATTAAAATGTATTTTTATAGATTATTCGAGTTGCGATCGAGGAACGGAGACCGAAAGCTGAAAAATAGAAAATGTTTTTATTAAATAATTGTTTTTAATTATTTAAATTAAGGGTGATGCTTTTTCTTAATTTTGAAAATATGGGGTTTTGAGGTGATTTTATACGCCAGGACGTAAATTTTATCGGTGTTGGTTTTTCAACAAAAATGCGAACGTTTAGCAACCCGGATAATAAATTCATAAACTTTATTAAACAAAATATTTTTAATATTTAATTAAGCACCAATGGGCCTAACTTGTTTGCTTAATGGGCTTAAGCTTGGTTAGTACTTAATTAACTACTTAATGTAAATTAGACCCCATAACCCTACACTTTTCACACGTCACTTTTCAGAATTTTGCACTCCAAAATCTCTCCAAAAACACGGCACACACACTCCAAAATTTGGTAGAAAATTTCGTGAGTTTCAAAGAGGAATTCAAGCCAAGGTTTGGGTCGTCATTCTTCGCAATCGTCAACGAGAAATCGTGCATTTAAAATGCAAAGGCACGCCATATTCTCTTTTTACTCATCATCACACCATAATATGTATTTATGTTTGAATTTGCATGAAAACAAGTTGCAACTCTGAAGATTTTCGGATATGCATATTGTGTGATTTTTAAAACATGTATTTTGATCCAAAAAACCATGAATTTCATCTACCTAAGGGGTTGCCATGATTAGGATGTGTTAGGGGCATGTTTTACACAAGTTTAAGGGGTCCTAAAACAACCCAAAAGGTTGCACACGATCCCAAAAACAAGCTGGAACAATTTTGGAACCAACTTACTGTCATATTGCTGTAGGGTTCAGTTTCATGGGATTGGTGACTGGGCATGAGTTTGGTTGGGACCAGGGCCTGGCTAGGGTCGTGAGAGGTCTAGGGAAGAGTCCTATCCATGCTAGTACTCGAGACCAAGGGCTGGGGAGGAGTCCTAGCAAGCTAGGACTCCACCCGAGAGGTCATGGCGAAGTCGCGCAAAAGCTGGGCGAGAAGGATGGGGCTTGCGGCTGGCCTGTGGGCGAGCCAAGTGGGTCCTATGGGGTCTAAGGGAGATGTTCTTGGTTCGGACCAGGGGCTACTGCAGTTTTGGTGGCTGACGGCTTGAGAGGAGAGGGAACCGTGAGTGAGCAAGGGAGGATAGCGCAGGTGCTGTTCTTGTGCACGGCCTTGCTGCTTGGTTTAGGGATTCAGGCTGGGGGTGGCTCGGTTCAGGGACTAGTCAGGAGTCATTAAGGGTCATGGGTGCTCGGTGTTTAAGGGGTGGTAGAGTCCTAGGCGGCTAGGAGTCCCAATTCAACAAGGACACTACAAACGCGCACACGCATGCACTTGGGGTCGGTTTCCAGGAGTGATTGTGCGACTTAGGGGCTGGTTCTTGGGCTTGGGGCTGGTCAGTAGGGTTCCTAGATGGGTTGGCTTGGGTTTGGCTCGGGCGCGGCTCGAGTAAATTGGGAGATGGCTCGGCGTGTTCGTCGATATGTCGAAAACAAAAATTTAAGGAGGAAAATTGAATCCATATGTCCATGGGTGGGGCTCATGACTTGTAAGGGTAAAATAAATACTAAAAATGTTATGTTTAAAGTTTTGGGTCAAAATAACGAGTTTCAGATTTATCCGGGATTTAATCGCCGCACGAAACACTAATTAAGGAATTAATTAAAAAGTATAGTTTAAGCTTCATAAAATTATAAAAAATTAGGTTTATGCTTAAATAATTATTAGAAGTCTAATTTTTTAATTTGGGAATTATACTAAGGTTTGGTTTAATTCGGGATTAAAACGCAGTAATACGTCTTATTTAAAGATTAATTTAAAAGTCCTCGATTTAAGCCAAATAAAAATATGAGAAAATTCATGTAAGCTTAAATAATTATTTGGGACATGTTAGAGTCAATGGAATTAATGAAAAAACTTCTAGCACGATTTAAGAAAACGAATAGGAGACGTCTCAAGTAGCACCCCCGAGATCATATGAATCATTCCTCTCATAGGAAGGTTGTCCTCATTCATTCTCCTTCTCGGATCGGCAGGCTTTCGAGGGACATCTTGACCCCACCCCTCCCTTCTTGGCTCTCCTACTTTATGATTTATCCATGGAGGGCCTCGACCTCGTCTAATTGACAAGTGAGACCTTGGGCGAATCTGGAGGAGGATCACTCTTATCTATCAAGCGGAGGCAGTCTAGCACTACCCTCAACCCTCTGTGATTTTATCCACCATTCTTCGGATTCCCTCACCTCCATCACCATGTCTCGATTGATAATCATAGGAACATGGGATGAGAATTGTCCTCTACCCCTAGCTTTATCCTATTCTCTTTCGCATGCGCCTCTCTTCCAACCTCTTTTCTCTGCTCCCTCAAATCTACTTCCTCCGGGCCGCTGCTCCATCCTCTTGTGCCATTGGGCATCCTCTAGATTCACATGCTTTTTTGCCCGAGCCAAAAGATCATCATAGCTCAATGGAGGTTTCTTGACCATCGATTTGAAGAATTCCCTCCTCTCATTCTTTGGGTAAGGCACTTATCATGATTTCAAGGATAGCCGCTGGTATCTCTAGCACTGCATTGTTGAAGCGTTGGATAAACTCTCGCAAACTCTCTGTCTCTTGTTGCTTCATCAAAAATAGGCTTAAGTTACTCTTCTGGTACTTCTTGCTGCTAGAAAATCTATGCAAGAAATCTCCGTATGGAGTTGGGTTACAGCGTGTTAAACCACTGCTGGGCTGATCTCATCAACGTGCCCAGAAGCACCCTGAACCTAATCCCGTCCTAATTTTGATGCAAAAGAGCCACATTCTCAAATCTCCCCAAGTGTTCTTCTGGGTCAGTACGCTCGTTGTACTCTCACACGTTTGATTGTCGAAAACTTGGGAGAAGCTCTACTTCCAAAATAACAGGGAAAAAAATACTCTCTCTTGGGCGTTGGAGCCCTGTTTCCCAGCTGCTGCCTCAACATTCTTATTTCCTTCCACATCTCCTCCATGTCAGGATTCTCCCCACTTGGGAGGGGCTGAGTCTCTTCAACCCTGCTCTGATGGCTCTCAGCATTCTCCTCTTCCTGGCCAAGAGCTTGTTCTTCGGCAAACATATACTCTTGGTTCTTTTTCATGGCCTCATCTGCTGTCCTGGTAATGAATTGTCCTACATGTTCCAGTGTCAAGTTGTAGAGCCCAAAATCAGTACACGTAGAACCACAAATTATTGCTGAACTAGCTCAAGCTGAGACTGAAGCACCATAGTTGGCCATGGTTATTTTCAATGAAGAAGACAAAGACGATGATCCAGATACACATGAAACCCTGTCCCCTGAGATGCCTATGGCTGCTGACATTATTATTGAAGAAATCCAGTCCAATTTACACAATCTAATTTCAATTGTTTCTGATATGAATTCAACCCAACAGCTGCATACGCTAAAGATTGATTCTGTGAAGGAGATTACTATGAAGAGCCTCCAGCAGGTTACTAAAGATATTACTTCCTTATTTCTCCTAGTAGATCAGTTGAAGAAGGACAGAGTGACAATACCAGCTCTTTTCCAAACTCAAGAAATGCTTATCAATCGGATTGATTTCATACAAAATAGCATAACAAAGATAATGGATTTGATGCAGGAACAAATGTTAAATGCTATATCTCAAGTCACTTCAGCAGTCCGTATTTTATGAAATCGAGTTGGTGGTATCGACAAAAAAGGGGAAGAAGAACAGCAGCAGCAATCAAAGAAGAGACTGAGTCAAACAACTGATCAAGAACCAGCTGACAAAAGAGTTAAGAAATAAATATCAATTAAAAGACATTCTCTATTCGTTCATTCTTTGATTTGGAAGAGTATCAGTTAGAATTCATTCTTTCATTATTCGTATGAATCTGTACAGTGAAAGATTATTTGCAAGAAAAGATTTATCTACAAGGTTCAGTTCATATCAGTTCTTGAATTCTAGGTTTTGTCAAACACCAAAAAGGGAGAAATTGTTGGAATCAGAATTTCGGAGTTTGACAAATCGAGCGTTTGAAGATTACAGAACTGATCAACTCAATTGAACGTAACTAAACTGAAATGACTTGGACCGAAGTTGCGCAACTAATAATCAATGCGCTAAACAATCGAAGGCAAATGAACTGATTAAAGCTAACTGAATCTGTGTAGCAAACTGAACTATCAGTTAAGCCTGATCAGTTCCACAATCGGTTTATCGAATCGGCTATAGAGTCAACTGATAAATCAGCTTGACACATCATCAGTTAAAGAGCGTAGCCAACAACCGACAATTTGTACAAGAACATTACTGCAACTTGTAATGCGAGCACCGCATATCAGAATGCCACAGTGTACCATTTTTAGAAGAATGATGACATGTTTACTCAGGACAAATCAACGGATATATGACATTTAAACGCATTCAATATTACTGTTGGGAGCAAAGCCTATAAATAGCCGAGAAGATCAGCTGAGAAGAAGAGAATGACAGTTACCGAGTTAACGAGAACAAGAATGTAGGACCGAGCACTTGCCGCTTTACCAAAAGCTATAGCTAGCAGTAATGGTGCAACTCAAATCTTTTAAACCGCACAGCAGCTCAAGCACCACGGTTTGATCGCTCTACCAAGTAGGGACAATTATTGCATCCAAAAATCTCTCTCCCAATAATTTCACTCCTAGCAATCAATGGGAATCGAACCCATGACCTTGGCTCTGATACCAATTGTAGGACCGAGCGCTTGCCGCTTTACCAAAAGCTATAGCTAGTAGTAATGGTGCAACTCAAATCTTTTAAACCACACAGCAGCTCAAGCACCACGGTTTGATCGTTCTACCAAGCAGGGACAATTATTGCACCCAAAAAAGAAAAAACAAATAATTCTCATTTACAAAAAGCTCACGCTTTATCAGATATATTCATAGCTTTCACGCTGAATTTCAAGCATTAGCACAAACACTTATTGTTACTATATTCTATCTTTTTAGATCAGTTGTGCTTAGAAAAATATATCGATTGCGTACTGATAAAATTATAAAGATACTAAGAGTTTCAGTTTGGCAGTGTTTAAGACCAAACTGAAGTGGGTTATTACATCTTCTGTAATTAGTCAAAGTCTTTTAGTGAAAATCCTACCGTGAGATAGAAGTGGTGACGTAGGAGCATTTGAAGTCTTCGAACATCCATAAATTTTTGTGTTCTTTATTTCTCAAGTATTCAATCTGTCTTTCAGTTTATTTCCGCAATTTAAGTTAACTGATTGGCTTTGACAACAAGATTATCGAATTCAGTTTATCACTAAACTGATTCAACCCATCAAAAAGATTTGAAAATCGTAAAGTGTTTATTCAACCCCCATTTCTAAACACTTTCGCTCACCTAATCGATCCTAACACATCACTTATAAAATCATGCATATACATAAATTTCCTGAAAATCAGGCATACAACGTATTTTTCATAATTACATAAAAAGTCATGTTCATAATATCATATATATTTAAAAACATGCAATTTTGTGATCAGGGCACTGTCAGGACTGCTAACTCGACCCTGCTGAAAAATGATCATTTTGCCCCTGCAAACCCTAATTGACCATTTTATCCCTGGACCTCAAAATTTCAACACGAAGCCAACCAAAATCCTTAAAACACCTAAAAGCATAATTATAAACATTTCCTAGAGGTAATCTCGAGCCCGTTCCGAACTTACACGATTTGTTTTAAAACTTGGACTAGTGTCCCGGTTTTAACCTAAATCAACCCGAAACTTAACCAAATTTTTCCCAACTTAAACTGTGACTCAAACTACACAACCAGCCCATAAATCACTTGTTCCAGACCCAATGGACCTACGAACCACACATGAAAGTTGCTAGAAATTTCCAGCGCTCACAAGTCGTAACCCTAGTTGCACCAACCCGTGTTTTATTGATCATAGCATAAAAACAGACGTGTCCAGCCCTCAACCCGACACCCTAGGACTAAGATCGAGCCAAGGACCCCCTCCTATACCATTCAACAGTGCCCACAGCCCCATGAAATTGGTTGTTCGCCCTTTTCCCCGAAAATACCAAAACCGACTCTAGTTGCCCTCGATCTCCTCTTATCCCAAGACCAGCCATGTAAGGACTTCTCCTAGACCTCGGTTTGGACCCTCTTGGACCGCACCATGGCCTGGTTCAGTCCCCCTTGGCCGTGCCTCCCCTTCCCTTCCACTATAGCAACCAAAAACCTAGCCGTTCCAGAACAACGGTCAGCCCTCACTCAAATCATGAACCACTCGAGTCTCCAACCCATTGACGCCTATTTTCTTGACGTGAACAACCCCCTAGGACCCTCACTTGGTAGCCCCTTGCAACAAGGTAACAAAAATGTGAGTTATGAAACAAACCATGCATACTTCATGTCAAAACTTTGTGAAAAAAATACTACATGATAAATCAAATAATCTCTCATGTGCACACATATACAACATCATATACATAGCGTGAATGATGAGGAAAAGAGATATATGACGTGCCTTAATGTTTATACGCTCGAAAACTTGAAGACACTTGCAAAGAACATGCACCGGAGGGGCGGGGGATGATTTTCTTGAAAGCCTTGAGAGGACTTTCGTGAGGGTTGCTGGTTCTTTCGGGTAAAAAAAAAAAGAGCTGCTGAATGAGTGAGGGGGCGGCCACCTTGAATAGATTAGGTTTAGGGTTGATAAATTAGGTTTAGATTAAGATAATAACACACTAATGGGCCCTTAATAATAATTTAAATAGATTAAAAAGGTTTTGGGCCCATTTAAACCTCTCAAGTCCAATAACACTCCCAAAAAATATTTTGTTTTCGTAAATTTTAAAAAATATTGCCTGAACCCTCAAAAAGTTCCTTAACTCGATAAATTTTGTGCATCGGTTTAAAATTTGACTCGACGGGTAAAAATACCCAAACAATGCTCATTTTCGAAAATCATACTTAAATACACCTTATATTAAATAATTAAAAATAACTATTTAATAAAAATGTTTTTCCTAAATATCACCGGTCTCCGTTCCTCTTTCGACCGTGAAATACAACTCAAAACCCTAATGAATGAAACTTTAGTTAAATTACATATATAATGATGCAATAATCACGCCTTTAAAGTTTTAAAATAGTTAGAAACAATGATTTTAGTAAAAATCCTAAATTGCATGCAGTCAGGTTACGTAGTTCGAATTTTCTAGATCTTACATAAATAATTAATGATATGTAAGATAAATAATAAATACACAAAATTGCAACTATAAACATTTGATTAGATATGATTATTAACCATCCAACGCACACCAAAACAGTTTGTAGGCATTAGTTTGAGCAAAAATCTATTTGAATGCCAAAAAATACTTGAGAATAATATTTAACATAGCTTCGTGAAATTTTTTTTAAAAAAAAAAGAGTAGAAAATACTATATTTGGATCATTAATAAAAATTAGCTTTTACTATGTTTAGAAAAGGAAAATGTTAAAAATAGAACCTAAAAACCATATTTCTTCTGTTTTAAATTTTTTAACCATTTACAAAAATCGCCAGCAAATCATTTTTTACTCAAACCCTCTTAAAAAATGTTCATTAATTTATGTTAGCAATGGTGAAACTGAAATACATCTCATATAGTTTAAATCGTTGGACTATATAATATACATGAGTTTTGACATGATTTTTGTGCAAGACCTATAAAATTAATGTATAAAACAATAGGCAAATCAAAGTCATTAATAGCTGGACTTAAAATTATCAGAGACGATGAAGTTACTTCCACTTCTTGAACCTGAAAAACTTGCCCTTATGCTTCCCGAACATACCGTGCTTCCAGCGTTTCCCAAACTTGCCATGTTTGAACTTTCCATGCTTAAACTTTCCATGGTGATGGCCAAAATATCCACCATGATGATATCCACCGTGAGCCAAATGGTGAGCCCCATATGCAGCGGCTGCTGCTGCGGCACCTCCAGCTAAGAGTCCTCCAATTCCGTGGCCTGTGATAGTTGTTTATGACATTGTATGAAGCAAACACGAGCACAGTTTAAAGAGAAGTTGACACCAGGGACAATACAGTTGAGAGGACCGTCTAATACTGTGATTTAGTCATTTTGGAAATTCCATCCTATTCGAGCCCTGGTTCTTATTGGATTGAAATTTGAAAACATAACGGATTAGTGAAATTCACTGAATTCTCATTTATGAACCCGCTTGCATATTTCCATCGGCGATGTACTTATATGCTCTCTTCCAATGCTGAGTTCCTTGCTCTTCCTCTCCATTTTCATAGAACAGAACAAGGGTGGAGGAAAAACTTTTGTACAATTCTAAACTTGGCATAAAAAAGGTAGGAAAACTCATCTAAATAGTAATAATTGTTTCAATATCAAATGATCATGAGCTCCAAGGAATACAGCAAGAATGATAATCAGACTCAACAGAGATAATATATCATCTGAGATTACCTGAATGGGACGACCCCGGATAACTGGCAGGAGGAAATCCGCCTGGGGGAGGATATCCAGATGGTGGATATCCTGGAGGAGGAGGGTACCCTGCTGGTGGATGTCCGCCCGGAGGTGGATATCCATATGGAGGATATCCTTGTGGTGGATAACCATGCGGATGATATGCAGGAGGCGGGTACGGTCCATGGTGTTGAGGGTAATAAGCAGCTCCAGCAGCATATGCTGCAAGATTCGAAAACAACCCTTTATCCTGGCTATCCGGGTTTTCCTTTCTGTCTCCCATTTTTCTCCAAGTCAGATCAAAATAATGCTCTGTAATTCATGGAGAAATGAGCATATGCAATAATTATGGACAACAAGAATATAAATTTATGTTACTCCTGTAGTCTCGAGAAACATTTCAGGACTTTTTATGAGATATTGTTGATCAACGGACCTTGAATCGCAAACTGTATCTCATCATAAAGGCTTGATACTATATCATTCAAGATTCATTTTTGTTGTTGAAATTGAAGAATTACAAGGAAATACAGAAGTTAATTTTCAGACATAAGAATCAAAGTGTATACATTTTCATATATAACTCTTCAAACAATTCTCTCAACTGCAAACAAAAAAAAAAAACTGACAAAAAATCCAAACTCTAACATGATTGAAGCCACACAAAAAACAAGATGCAATACATTCCCTGGCAACAGTTCCTGGTGACGAAGACTACTGTTTTTCGAATAAACGTCGTCAAATTTAAATTCTATTATTCAACAACTATAAAATCCTTCTTCATACAACATGATTAAAGCCACACAAAAACGAAGATAGAAAGGACCAACATCATCAATCAATTCTCTATATCCAAATGAAAATCGTATAAACTCAAAGGTAATGCAACAATCATACAAAAACGCAAGCATTAGAGCAAGAAGTGAGAGAGAAATCCCCCTCTACCAAAATTAAGCCTAATTTTTCAAAAAAGAAATATAAAATTTTACGTTCTCAAATAGAATTTAACAGATTCTCACGACATCAACCATTAATTGCAAGCAAGAAACAAGAAAATTTGATAACAGCTTCAACAAAAAAACTAAAGGGGTTACAGACAGGAAAACAAAAACTTTAACAACAAATGAAGCCAACATCTAGCACCATAATCACAAGGACAATTCACGAAATTCTGGATCACAAATCATCCAAGAGTTTATATTTGTAGTCAAGAATTAAGCGAAAAATATACATATTAAAATGCAGTTCCCCTAGAGATTTTTTGGGAAGAATTCTGTGTTGTTGTATAATTTTTTTATAGAACAGAAATCGCCTGGGGCTTATTTTGAAAGCAATCCATGTCCATGTTACGTTACCCGCATTTAAAATATACTCCACACGTTTCTTCTATGCGTATACTTTAATTTCCAAAAAAAAATATGTGTATATATTTTTATTTATAAAATACAACATATTTTTTTCTTAAGATAATATAAAACAGTTTTGTATATAAATTTTAAGAATAGTATTGTAAATGTTGGTGGGGATTTCTGGTGAACAATTTCAAAGGATTTGAAATCTAGATAATAAAACTCAATAACTATGTTATCAAATTCGAAGTCGCAAAAGAGAACTCTTTTGTCTCTAAGAAGAAATTCGAAGTCACAAAAGAGAATTTTTTGTCTTTAAGAAGAATTTGCACTCATGATGCTAATGAGATATGATAATCATCTCTCAAGATACCACGACTTTCAGCTTATGATAATAACACTACAAATCACGAGTTTCATAACCAGAAAATGAAACAACTTTTAAGATGAAAGAAGAAAAAATTCAATATGAATACAAAAGATATTCCTTTGTTTGATCATCTCAAAGTTGATGTTATTTTGTGTCTTAAGTTATTAATTAATTCACATGGATTGATATATAACTCACAAATCTCGAAAATGCACTTTACGAGCACCTAAGCACCTCTTTCACGACCCTAAAAAATTTCAAGGGCACATATATAGGGAGCTTATTCACCTCCCCAGTGCCTTGGATTGTTCGAGGATGCAATAGCGCCCCTTCCAGGCGCCTCAGTGCCTCCCCCGACTCATCGAACAATGCGATTCGAGTTTTATATACTTCTTAGCTTATTTATCCAAGATTAAAAACTAAAATAAAACAAAAAATTTATAATTTATAGCTATATTTTCTGCTGAGAACAATAATTGTTCATAATAAGAAAGTGATTGAAATATGACATTTGCAATATTGTATGATTTGAAAGAATATTTACACTGTTACCACTATTTATAATTTGTCGTAAAACAACAAATGTATGAACCTATGTTTCCATTAAATTATTTCTTTTTAACTGCCTTTTAAAAATTTATATTTTTTTCAATGCTTTTCACCTGAAAATTTATCCCTATAAATTTTACCAAAAAATTTACGTGATTCTAATTATTCAAATTCCTGAAACTAAGACGTTAAATTTATTTATATACCCAAAAAATAGGTAATAATCTATGTATATGCATGTAAATATTTATTCATACATGCATGTGTGTGATAAATAATGTATAATATATTTATTGCATGCATGAAATTAAATATTTGAAGTTGTCGGATGCTTTCTATGTTTCTCGTTTATTGTCTAATATTTATCAATATAACTGTGTTTATTTTAATTGATCAATAATTATACACTTTTTATTTAAACATAAACATAATCGCATTAAAAAACATATTTTTAATAAAATTAAGCCTTATAAAAAGAAAAACTTCTTTCATATTTAGAAAAAATTATTATTGTTTGTAGGACACAAAGAATATTTCACTTTGCTGTGGAACATTTTTGTTGGTAGAAATAAAGTTTGAGTTATTGTATGATTTAAAATATTTTAGCTTTATTGCTACTATTGGTTATAATTTTTCGTAAAATAACAAATGCTCATTATATTATACAATTACTATTATAGTCAAAATCACGTGTTCGATTATTATGGATTTAATTGCAATTATTGAGAAGGTATAGCTGGGAAGAGCGATCGAAACGCGACGGTTAAGCTCTTGCGTCGTTAAAAATATTGAGTTGTATCTAGAGCTGTAAACGAATCAAATCGAATCGAATTTTATGAAATTTTCAGTATTCGAGCTCGAGTTCGAATTCGAATAAACATATTCGAAGCTCGATTCGAAACTCGAACTTTTATTATTTTCGATTCGAACTCGATTCGAACTGAGGCTCGAGTTCGAATTCGATTCGAACTCGAATAATATTATATATATTATAATATTATATATAATATATAATATATATAATAATATATATAATATATATACGTAATAATATTATATATATATATATATATATATATATATATATATATATATATATATATAATAATATTTTATTTATTTTTTAAATATAATGCTAAAGTTCGCGAACAGTTCGTGAACAATCGAACAATATAATTTTAGCTCGAATTCGATTCGAAAAATATTCGAACATGTTCGAGTTCGGCTCGAATTCGATAATTTCAAATTCGAACCAAATATTATTCGAACCGGCTCGAAAAGTTCGTGAACGTGTTCGGTTCGTTTACACCCCTGGTTGTATCGTTATCCCAATTATATTTTTTAGTAAAATAACAAACGCTAAATATGACATATAATGTATGTGTAATTATAACTAAACCAAGACGGTTTATGCTTTTAGGAAAATTCTACTACGAACACGCGCGTCTGATCATGCAAGGGGGATCGGGAAGCAACTGCATGAAGGATCGGTTAGTTCGATTATGGGTGTGTGGGCAGTGCCCACACCCCATATGAGTGGTTGAGATTCCACCTCATGGGGAAAAAAAAAATTAAAAAAAAATAAAATTGGGCCAGAAAAAATTCTGGCCCTACTGCCTGCAGGGGTAGGATGAAATAATCCTAAAGGATCACACACAAAATTAAATCACTGATCAAACTACAAACACTCCAAACAAAATCTACATAACTCTTATTTTTAGCAATCTTTTCAGTTTTTTTAATTAGTTTGCGTTGTAATTTCATTTACATTATCTAGCTTTTAGTTTCAATCTTTAAACTTTATTTCATAATCATTGTTGAAAAAATGTTCTTGTTATTTCTTACTGGCATTATTTCTTATTCATGTCATTTAATATTTTTTTTTGAATATCTTTTATAGTTGGTATTCAAGGAGGTTAGGACTAACGACCGAATCAAGGATATACGTTGTTTGATTTGGAGGTTAAATTTTTCTTTCTTACATTTAAATTTGTACCTTACTAACATGACACGTCCGCAAAATTCGAAACAAACAAGTGTATAGCTCTTTAATTTAATACTCTTTAAGTCAATATAAACAATATATTTTATCTTAAATTTATAATAAGACCCTGACTTTCTAATCATTAAAAAAATAAATCAAACTTTAACTTAGGAAATCAAATATGTGACTATCAGCATATTTCTTGAATTTAATTTTATATATATATATATATATATATATATATATATATATATAAAATACATAATATTATAAAATTTTGGAATTCGGATAATGTTTTCCCCTTCAAGCGCGTCAGCAAACAAGATACGGGCTGATAAGCAGCAACACGAGTAGCAGGAGATGGCTAATTGAGAATTGTCAACTTTGAAGGGAAATAATGTTTTCAAGTTTTCAATTAACATAATTAATTATTTCCCTGATATATTTCCCTTGTTGTTTTGATTGACTAAATATTTGTTTTGATTTTGCCTTCCTTAGCTAATGAGATATTAAAAAATTTAGTAAATTGATAAGATATGATTTTAATGTTTAAAAAGAGTTTAATCCTAATAAAACTCTTACTTTCCTTGCTTAATAGGTTTCCTTATGAGATAAGGCTCTCATCTATAAAAAGGAAAACCTAGGACGATGGAGTGGGCGGTCTTCCACTCATAGTCATATGCATACTTTGCACGATCAAAAGTTCAGAGAAAATCCCTATCAACGATTGCTGCTTTGAAGACTGCCGATAACAAGTGTTGCCTTGAATGTTGAAAGCATCCGAAGACAACATCTGTGCAGACGTTGGCTGAAGATTGCTTCTCTTGGATTTACAGATTGGGAACACTGTTTTGCTTTCTTGTTCACGTTTTAATATTGTTGGTTATTTGTTTTAGAAACTTTATTTTCTCAACTTGTTGAGGAAATTGATTTTTGTCATAATCACTAGTGTTAGGTTTTTGTGTAAACATTGTGGTTTTCTAGTGATTAATTTTTGCCATAAGGCACCGCACAAGTATTTATACTTGTGCATATTTAATCTTGTCCATCTAATTATTTAAAGTGAATTTGTGTTATTAATTTTTCGCTGCATGTAGATGTTGTCCGAGATGTCGTAACATCTGGCACAACACCTAATTCTGATAAAACATAAATTTACTGTTTTACATCCTATTCTGATATTTTAATTATTTTCGATATCTGTCGGACAAAATAATCCCTACAAGTGGTATCAGAGCCTACTCTTGATATACTAAGTGCTGATTCTGGTTTTTGTTTTGTTTGACAGAAATATTTAAATGGACATCACGTTTTCAAGTGCAGCACTTCGACCACCAGTCCTTGATGGTACTAATTACAGCTTATGGAAGGTCAAGATACGATACTACATAAAATCCCTAGATGAACGGGCATGGCAGCGCGTCATCAACGGATGGACTCCACCAGTCGCAACAGATCAAGAGGGGGACAATCGACCAAAACCTGAAAGTGACTGGACTGCTGACGAAGTGCAGAACTCAAATCATAACTCAAAGGCTTTGAATGCTATATTCACATCGGTTGATATGAACATGTTCAGTTTAATCACAAACTGTACTTCGGCTAAAAAAGCATGGGATATCCTTCAATGTCATTGTGAAGGGTCTGAGAATGTGAGACGAACCAGATTAAGAATGCTTACTTCCAAATTCGAGATGATGAGGATGGAGGAATCTGAAAGCATACTTGAGTATGATCGTCGTCTACGGGAAATTGCTAATGAGGCATTCAGTGCTGGAGATTCAATCTCCAGTGAGCGTCTAGTAAGCAAAATTCTTCGTTCTCTGCCTGAAAGATTCAATATAAAAATCTGTGCAATAGATGAAGCTAAGGACACGTCCAAAATGTCAGTGGAAGATCTTATCAGCTCACTACGCACGTTTGAGATGAATCTGGACATGCAAAAGAAGGATAAAGGGAAGACAATTGCACTTCAAGCTTCTAATGACTCCTACAATGAACTTCTACAAATATCTCAGGAAGCCAATGATTCCGATCTCTGCGAGGATTCTATATCTTTTATTACAAAAAAATTTGGGGATTACTTGAAAAAAATCCGGGAAAAGAAAAAGGATGCACAACCCTCTAAATATTATAGTCTTCCTGAAAAGCCACAAAGGTCTCCTGCAATGTTACCCACTCAAACTAGGAACGAAGGCAAGGGACAACTCATATCAAGGAAGTTTGATTCAGTGCAGTGTAGAGAATGCCAAGGATTCGGTCACTATGCCAATGAGTGTGCAAACAGATTACGCAAGAACAAAGGGTACAATGCATCCCTTAGCGATGAAGAAACTGATCCTGAGGAGAATTCCACTGATGAAGACAATCAAACCTCCCTGACTGCACTACTGACAGAAACCAGCTGGCTACAAGTGAATCCTGCAGGTGTTGCCCTAGGTGTTGCTACACCTGGCTACAGCATCTGTGAAAAATCAGTATGTTTCAACTCTACAGTTTCTGGGAACTTGAATGAAGATAATCAGGAGGTTGATGGTGAAGAACTTACTCTTGAAAGTGTCCAGGAGCTTTATGAAGAACTGTTTGAAGATTGGACCAAAAGAAACAAGCTTAATGCGAATCTGGTAAAAGAAAATGCTGAACTAAAATCAGTGGTGAAAGAAAATGCTGATCTAAAAGCAGTGGTTGCTAAACTAGAGGTAATTTTGAGCAAAAAGGATTTGGAACTAGGAAAGACCAGAGAAGATCTTCAAAAAGCAACTGAAACCTTGTCCAAATTTAACACAAGCTCATCCAAGCTTGAATCCATTCTCCTGATGGGAAGAGATGACAAGAAAGGCCTAGGGTTCAAGGACATTGTGCATGAAACAGGTGAATCTTCCAAACCTACTGTTTTTGTGAAAGGAGAAGCTGACACATCTTCACAACCTCAATCCAAGTCTCCCATCAAAAGCTCTTCTCAAATAAAACAACCTTCTGCACAAATTTCTAAGAGATGAAAACGAAGGTATGTATGTCACTACTGTTTTAAGCCTGGTCATATCAGGCCATACTGCTTTAAACTCAGGGATGATCGCATAAATCAAAAGTCAAGCCAGATGTTGCCTCGAATGTTGTCTAACATTCTTCGCAACACCTCCTACCATCAACCTACAGTAAGACAAATTTGGGTTCCAAAGGTAAAAACTCACTGCAAAGTTGTCTACACTTCATTAAAAACTAACACTGCAGGTCATTGGTACTTTGATAGTGGTAGCTCACGCCACATGACGGGGTCTAAAGAACATCTGATCGAGTATGTTGAGCAAAAGTGTCGTAGAGTGACCTATGGGGGGGGGGGGGGGGAGCAAAAGGAAGAATTGTAGGAAAGGGTACACTAAATGTTGAAGGACTGCCAAAGCTTCACAATGTGCTCCATGTTGAAGGATTGAATTCAAATTTGATAAGCATAAGCCAACTGTGTGATGATAATTTGTTTTTTAAATTTGATAAACATAACTGTGAAGTCTTTGATGAATCGAATGTGTGTGTTATGACAGGCACAAGGTCCTCGGACAATTGCTACCAAATAGGAGAAGACCTGTCATGCAAACATGTGAAAATCACTGAACTTGACCTCTGGCATCAAAAACTTGGACATGCAAACTTCAAAACCAGGAAAAACTTGAGTAAGTACGATGCAGTAAGAGGTATGCCTAATCTCTCCTCTGGTATACCATATGTATGCGGTGACTGCCAAAAGGGTAAACAGACTCACGTGTCGCATCCTGTGTTGCCAACACCTGGGACAACACGGTGTCTGGAATTGCTACACATGAATCTTATGGGTCCTATGGAAGTTGAGAGCCTCGGAGGTAAGAAATACTCTTTCGTATGCGTTGATGACTTCTCACGTTTCGCATGGGTTAATTTTATTAAAGAGAAGTCAGATACATTTGATGTATTCAAAAACTTGATCACTAGAATCACTAACCTCCACAGTCTGAAGGTAAGAAGGATCAAGACTGATCATGGTAAAGAATTTGAAAATCGCTCATTCTCATCATTCTGTGACAGAAAAGGTATTTCTCATGAATTCTTAGCACCAAAAACACCACAACAGAATGGGATTGCTGAACGTAAGAACAGGACTTTGCAAGAAATGGCAAGAGTAATGCTAACTTCTAAGAACCTTGCAAAGCGTTTTTGGGCAGAAGCCCTTAACATAGCATCTCATATTTCAAATAGGGTGTATCTAAGGAGTGGATCAACCATGACTTCTTATGAAATTATTATGGGAAAGAAACCTAACCTTAGATACTTTCATGTTTTTGGTTGTGTATGCTACACCTTGAATGACAGGGATCAACTGGCTAAGTTCGACTCCAAGAGTGATAAGTGTCTGTTTCTCGGATATGCCACTAATAGTCGTGCTTATCGTATGTTTAATCTTAGAACAAGAACGATTATGGAATCAATTAATGTTGTTTTTGATGACCGTGCAGATCTTAAGAAGAAAACTGCAGAAGATGATGTTGAAGATCTGTTGGAGACTTAAATACCGCTGGATAAGACAGATGTTGCTCCAGATGTTGCAACATCCAGCACAACATCTGACACTGATGTCAACGGTTCACAGGAAAATGCTCACAGCGATAATGAGGTAGTCGATGATGGACCGAGTATTCCAAGCAAAATCCAAAAGAACCACCCGTCCTCTCAAATCATCGGAGGAATAAGGGAAGATATCCAGACCAGGAAGAAGGACAGAGTTGACTATCGAAAAATGGTTGGACTCGTGTGCATGAGTACCATGTACTCGCAGGTTAGATTTTCATGCTTTGTGTCTCAAATTGAACCTAAAAATGTTATGGAAGCATTAAAAGATGAATTTTGGACTAATGCTATGCATGATGAGCTTGAAGAGTTTGTTCGAAATGATGTGTGGACTCTAGTTCCATCTCCTGACCATGGCAATGTGATTGGCACAAAGTGGGTTTTGAAAAATAAAACTGATGAGTCAGGAAACATCATTCGAAATAAAGCAAGGTTGGTTGCTCAAGGGTACACACAGGTTGAGGGGGTTGACTTCGATGAGACCTTTGCTCCTGTTGCCCGCATTGAGTCAATTCGACTTTTGCTTGCCATTGCTTGTTACATGAAAATAAAACTGTTTCAAATGGATGTCTGATAGGTGGTGTTTTTACGTGTTTATTGCATTAGTTTTAGTTGTGTTTACATTGTGCATGCATGCATTTCATTTATATTTTGTTCATTTTATAGTAATTATTTGCATTTTATCATGTCTCACTTGTGTGTGATGAATCTGCAGGAAAAAATGGTCGGAGAACGAAAATCAGAGCGAAAGGTGGAAGACTCAAGAATTTGGACAGAACAAGCGGCGCCCGAGCGGTACATTTCTACCGCCTAGGCGCGAGAAGTGAATAACTGAAGGACCAAGACAGAAAGTTGGCGCTCGGGCGGTGCTTTTCTACCGCCCGAGCGCGAGAAAATGCCTCCGAAGTCATCCTTACAGAAAGTTGGCGCCCGAGCGGTACTTTTATACCGCTCGAGCGCGAGAAGTTGAAGTGCCAAGACAGGAAGTTGGCGCTCGGGCGGTGCTTTTCTACCGCCCGAGCGCGAATGCCGCACCAGCCGAGGGAAGTTACAGAGAGTGTGGCGCTCGAGCGGTACTTTTCTACCGCCCGAGCGCCGCCTATTTTTGGAAGATTATTGTGCGCGATTTCTTACCTTAATTTGGGAGTGTGGCTGCTATGGAAAGATTATTGGTCGACTTTTGAGGATCATTGAGGGATTTTGGCAGCCGGGATCGAGTTTGGAGAGAGCTTTGGCACTTGGATTGAAGATTCGACAGTTTCCGGGCATCGTTCTTCGCAGATTTCGTCACGTCTCGTATTTCTAGTTTATTTTCCTTTATTTAAATATTGTTTTGCTTATTTTAATTATGAATTCTAGTAGCTAAACTTTCATATTTGTTGGGATTAAAGGGGATCCTACCCCAAAACTTTGATCTAGTTAATTCATATTTCGATTTGTGATTTGTTCTTGGTTATACTATTGTTTTATTGTGTTGTTAGAGTGTAGCTAACTTTAACACCGTTTTTATATCGCGAGTGAGTTCGAGAGAATAACTTGTGATAAGAACTAGTAGTATAATTCGCGGATCTACAATTTTCATAGATATATGAAATTGGATACGTGCTGATAGTCATAGTCCTTAGGGTCGAAAACTAGGGGATTTCATCAATCGAAATGCGATTCATTCTTGATAAATAATTAAAGACATTTAATTACTTCATTGAGTGAATTAGTTTGGCATAGCTCGAGAGAGTGTGTTCAATTGAATAGGAAATCTTGTCGGAAGCGTAGAACACAATCGAACGAATTAATTAATTAATAAGGGGTAGGTGAACCAGAATTCCCAACAAATTCTTTTATCATTTGAAATTTAATCAATCGATTTATCAATCATATTTTATCATTTAATCTTTGAACTTGTTTATTTAATTTTCTTGCATTTTATTAGTTATAACACAACCAATCACTTTTCGTCGCTAAAGTTTTAATAACTAAAATAATAATTGTTAAATACAGTCTTCAGCGGAACGATACTCGTATTCACATACACTATATTATTACTTGACATCGTGTACTTGCGATTACTTTTTGAGCATACAAAATCATATTTTATTGGGGAATTCACAGTGCAAGTTTTGCTCGATTAAGTTTTTGACGCCGTTGCCGGGGACTGTTAATCTACAATTTTATTTTTAGTTATTTCCTTTAGCATTATTTCATTTCTCTTGAGATAACACTTCACATTTTCTTACAGATATCCCTTCCAGTGCATGCCAAAGTCACTTGACGTGGAGCTTGAATTCGATCCTGAAATTGAAAGAACCTTCCGCAGGAGGAGACAACAGCAGAGGCTTAAAGAACTTATGGAGAGACACGAGCCAGAACGTGAGGAGGAACAGCGTGAGGAGAGACATATTGAGATGCCACGCCGCATACCAATGTTAGAGTATGCCCAGCCTTCTTTGGATGGTGCACGCCCTAGCATTGTGAGGCCTATTGTGCGGGCAAATCACTTTGAAATCAAGCCAGCTATAATCCAGATGATTCAGAACACAGTCCAATTCGGAGGAACTGCAGTACTCCTAACCGTACTATGATAGATGCAATTCGGAGGAACTGCAGCTATAATCAAGGACCTACTACGAAGATGCCCACATCACGAGTTACCACTTGGGTTAGTCGTTCAAACATTTTATTACGGTTTGCTTACTCCTAACCGTACTATGATAGATGCTGCTGCGTGTGGGAACCTTTTGAGGAAGACTGCGGAATAAGGATATGAGTTGTTGGAGGAGATGGCTGCTAGCAGCTATCATCCTCAATCTGACAGGAACAACCAGCGGAGAAGTGCCGGAGTTCACCAGGTAACTGATTTTTCTGTTATTACTGCACAACTTGACGCTTTAAACAGGAAAATAGACGGCTTGAATGTGGGTGGCACGGCTATGTGTCTTCAAGAGATATTCTGTGAAAAGTGTGGAGGAGAGCACTATGTGAAAGACTGTCAAGATGGAAATCCCTTCTATGTGCAAAATGAGGTACCGGTGAATCAAGTGGGAGTCCAAAACCGCCCAAGAAATGACCCTTATTCGAACACATACAATCCTGGGTGGAGGCAACATCCCAAATTCTCATGGGGCGGTCAAAACAGTTAGAATAGACCGCAAGGAGGACAACAATATGGCAAACAACCGATGTACAGATCCGATCCTCCTAGAGAAGAAAAGTCCAACTTGGAGCAAATGATGTCTAAGTTTATTTCTTCCACTGAATCTCGACTCCAAAACCAAGATGCATCGATAAAAGGGCTCGAGAATCAAATTGGACAGTTGGCCAAGATGATAGCAAGTAGAGAGCCGGGCACCTTGCCAAGTAATACCGAGACTAATCCAAAAGAGCAAGTGAAGGCCATTGAGTTGAAGAGCGGAAAAGTTTTGGAGCCTAGAGAAAAAGAGAAAAGCCAAGTGCCGGATGAACAAGATGCGACATCTAAAGGTAAGTCTTCTAACCCTACACTAGCACCCACTACACAACCAAAAATTGTTATACCTCCTCCTTTTCCTGCTGCATTGAAAAAAGCAAAACTAGATGCACAATTTGGTAAGTTTCTCGAGGTGTTTAAAAAGTTGCATATCAATATTCCCTTTGCCGATGCTCTAATGCAAATGCCTAGTTATGCTAAATTTCTTAAGGACATCTTAGCAAACAAGAGGAAGTTGGAGGATCACATGACGGTAAATTTGACCGAAAGTTGCTCTGCTTTAGTGCAAAAAAAAATCCCACCAAAACTAAAAGACCCAGGGAGTTTTTCTATCCCTTGCATGATTGGTGATGTAGTTTTTCGTAAAGCATTGTGTGACCTTGGTGAAAGTATTAATCTTATGCCTCTATCTGTTTTCAGGAAACTCGGATTAGGAGAGCCTAAGCCGACGAGGATGTCCTTGCAACTGGCTGACAGGTCTGTCAAGTACCCCCACGGAGTGATTGAGGATGTGCTAGTAAAAGTGGACAAATTCATTTTTCCTGCAGACTTCGTGGTGCTCGACATGGAGGAGGATACAGAGATGCCTCTAATTTTGGGGAGACCATTCCTTGCAACTGGCAAGGCACTTATTGATGTGCAAGAGGGAAAGTTGAGATTGAGAGTGGGCGAAGAAGAGATTACATTTGATGTTTTTAATGCACTTAGGCACACACTGCATTCTGATAGTTGTTTTAGAATTGATGCTTTTGACTCTCTTGTATCCAACTATGTGCAAGATGCTCTTAGGGACCCTTTGGAGGCCACTATCAATACTGAATTGGGAGAAGAGGAGTTAGACGAAGAAAGAGCTGAAATTGTGGCACACTTTAATGCCAACCAACCATGGAGAAGGCCAATGAGGATGCGACTGGAGGATCTAGCAGAACGAAGAGATTTGACCCCTCAAAGGTCAAGCATCGAGGATCCACCAACGCTTGAGCTAAAGCCGTTGCCTCCACACCTCAAGTACGTATACTTAGGTGAGAATAACACTTTACCTGTCATTATTTCTGCTGCTTTGACAAATGTGATGGAGGACAAGCTGTTGGAAGTTTTGAAAGCGCACAAGGGTGCATTTGCGTGGAAGGTGGCAGATATCAAAGGAATAAATCCATCCGTCTGCATGCACAAGATCTTGATGGAAGAGAAGTACTCACCTCTTGTGCAACCTCAAAGACGATTAAATCCAAAGATGCAAAAGGTAGTAAAGGCTGAAACAATTAAGCTTCTCGATGCAGGTATTATCTATCCTATATCTGATAGTGCATGGGTAAGTCCTGTTCAGTGTGTGCCAAAGAAAGGTGGGATTACTATTATAACAAATGAAAATAATGAATTAATACCCACTAGGACTGTTACGGGATGGCGTGTGTGCATTGATTATAGGAAATTGAATGATGCTACCCGTAAAGACCACTTTCCCCTTCCCTTTATTGATCAAATGCTTGAGAGGTTAGCGGGTCATGAGTTCTATTGTTTTTTAGATGGGTATTCTGGGTATAACCAAATCATGATTGCGCCCGAGGACCAAGAGAAAACCACTTTCACTTGTCCTTATGGCACTTTTGCTTTTAGACGGATTCCATTTGGTTTGTGTAATGCCCCTGCCACTTTTCAGCGATGCATGACTGCTATATTCCATGATATGATTGAAACTTTTCTTGAGATATTTATGGATGACTTCTCGATTTTTGGCTCGTCTTTTAATGATTGTTTGCAGAACTTGCAGGTAGTGTTGAGGAGATGTGAGGAGACAAACTTGGTGCTTAATTGGGAAAAATGCCACTTTATGGTACAAGAGGGAATTGTCCTAGGGCACAAGGTTTCGGGGCACGGAATAGAGGTGGATAAGGCGAAAGTTGGAGTTATCAAGAACTTACCACCTCCGGCGTCCATAAAGGGAGTTAGAAGCTTTCTAGGCCACGCCGGTTTTTACCGACGTTTCATCAAAGATTTTTCTACAATTGCAAAACCTTTATCTTCTTTACTCATGAAAGATGTGCCTTTTGATTTCAATTCTGATTGTTTGCAGGCATACGAGAAGTTGAAAGAGCGCTTAGTGACGGCTCCTGTCTTGGTGGCACCGGATTGGGATCTACCCTTCGAGATCATGTGCGATGCTAGCGATACTGCGGTAGGTGCTGTCCTCGGACAAAGACAAAACAAGGTATTTCACACCATATACTATGCAAGTAGGACTCTAGATGAAGCACAATTGAATTATGCCACCACCGAAAAAGAGTTACTTGCTGTAGTGTTTGCACTTGACAAGTTTCATGCTTATCTTGTTTTGTCGAAAGTAATTGTGTTTACTGATCACTCTGACCTTAAATATTTACTTGCAAAGAAAGATGCAAAGCCACGCTTACTTCGGTGGATTTTATTATTGCAAGAATTTGATGTGGAAATAAAAGATAAGAAGGGTGTTGAGAATGTGGTTGCAGATCATTTGTCTAGATTAGAATTTATCAGTAATGATTGTGTGACTGATGCGATTAATGATTGGTTTCCGGATGAGCAGTTGTTTGAGGTAAAACATTGTCCATGGTATGCAAATCTTGCGAATTTTCTTGTTACAGGCTCACCTCCCCCAAATCTAACATTTCACCAAAGAAAGAAATTCTTTTCGGACGTGAAATATTATTTTTGGGAGGAACCTTTCTTGTTTAAGATTTGTGCAGATTCTATGATTCGGAGATGTGTGGCGGAGGAAGAGATGGGATCGATTCTTACTCATTGCCATGACCGTGAGGTAGGTGGTCACTTTGGACCAACGAGGACGGCATCTAAGGTACTCGAATGTGGCTTTTATTGGCCAACCCTCTTTAAAGATGCTCGTTCTTATGTGCTAGCATGTGATAAATGCCAACGGACAGGTAACATCTCTAACCCTCACGAAATGCCTTTAAATAATATCATTGAGTATGAGGTTTTTGATGTGTGGGGAATAGATTTCATAGGACCGTTTCCCAGTTCTTTCACGAAAAAATACATTTTGGTGGCGGTGGATTATGTGTCTAAGTGGGTAGAGGCGGAAGCATACGCCACTAATGATGCTCAAGTGGTTCTAAAATTTTTGAAGAAAAACATTTTTAACCGCTTTGGAACACTACGAGCAATCATTAGTGATGGTGGCACTCATTTTTGTAACAAACTCTTTGAAAAATTTTTAAGCAAATATGGTGTCACACATAAGATCTCTACCCCTTATCACCCCCAGACGAGTGGTCAAGTGGAAGTGTCGAACCGAGAGATAAAGAGAATTCTGGAGAAAGTGGTAGGCGTCAGTAGGAAAGACTGGTCGATGAGGTTAGATGATGCTCTATGGGCATATAGGACTGCTTTTAAAACACCTATAGGCACTACACCGTATAGGTTGTTATTTGGTAAAGCATGTCATTTACCTGTCGAGTTGGAGCATCGGGCATATTGGGCAACAAAAGCGCTGAACTTTAATTTTACTGATGCAGGTGAACAGCGTTTGCTTCAATTGGACCAGTTGGAGGAGTTCCGCAATTTGGCTTACGATCTTGCACTGTCTTACAAGGAGAAAACCAAAAAGGCTCATGACAAAAGAATCATCGAGAGAGAATTTAAGGAGGGGAAAGTGTTCTGCTCTACAACTCCCGGTTGCGCTTGTTTCCCGGTAAATTGAAGTCGCGATGGTCCGGTCCATTCGTGATCTCGAAAGTTTATCCATCGGGAGCTGTGGAATTGAAAGATGGAAAAGATGGGACATTTACGGTCAATGCCCAGCGCCTAAAGCACTACATGGGTGGCACAGTTGAGCCACAACTTGGAATCACACGGTTCCAAGAGAATCCGAACTGAGACGGACCGACAGTCAAGCTCTCGACTATAAATTGAGAACTCTTCTTTTTCCCTTATCTTGCATTTAATTCAATTTCGATTATTGTCATCTTTATTCGTATTTATTGTTAATCTCGTTTCTTGTTCTTCAATTTTGTTTCTAAAAAAAAAATTTCTCGATTCTGGCAGAAAGTTGGCGCTCGGGCGGCATTTTTATACCGCTCGAGCGCGAAACTTCCCTTGGCTTACAGAAATTTGGCGCTCGGGCGGTGATTTCCTACCGCTCGAGCGCGCCCGCTTACCTCTGACTTTTACGTCCAGAGAGGTTGGCGCTCGAGCAGTAACTTTTTACCGCTCGAGCGCGATTACTTTATATGCACGATTTCCTTTCCTTTTCTTCATTCTGCGCGCACATCTCCCCCAATTTCCCCCCAAATCCCTAACCCTCTTCCACTCTACTCTCAAATTTTTGCAGGCAATCTCTCCTACCATCAAGACTCAAGCATCGTTGGCAAACTCATCCTTCGGAATTCAAGCGTCATCTTCTCCGATTCCCCCAAAATCTCTCTCATCCACTACCATGGCTCCAAAGAAGAAACAAAGAGGTACTTCCGCTTCTTCCTCTTCTTCGACTTTTGATAGGCATCGCTTTGTTAGTGAGGGAGCTCGGGCTAGGTATGAGCATGCCAAGATAAATAGAAATCCGATAGTAGAGAGGGGATTCTGAAAAGAATCTGCCTATAGGCACATAGGAACTCGGATAGAATTGGAACGGCGCGGATGGGAAACTTTTTCCAATCAACCTAAGGCGGCGGTAGTTTCGGTGGTGCGTGAATTTTACGCGAATGCTATGGAGGGGAGAAATGGGACGGTGTTTGTTCGGGGTGTACATGTCCCGTGTGACTCGGCAACTATCAATGCACTGTTGGACATGGCGGAGGTCGACAACTCTCGTTTTGAGGCTTTAGCTGCTGACCCGAACTATGACTTGATTATCACCGCGCTATGCCATCCGGGTGCGGGTGCGATGTGGAAACCAGTGGGCGGACCGCCGAGCTGTTTCGACGAGAAATTCTTGACCATTGACGCTGCCATGTGGTACTTATTTGTGGCCCGACGGATGATGCCGGTCTCGCATAAGAGCGAGGTCCAAAAGGAACGAGCGGTTCTCCTTTTTGCGTTAACTCACGGCTACGACGTGAATGTGGGCACACTTATCCACTCTCAAATCATGTTGTGTGCTCGCAACAGTCACGTCGGTCTGTTCTTCCCGACAATTAAATCCGAGTTGTGTGCCCATGCGGGAGTTCTATTCCGGGACGACGAGGAGTGGATTCAACCCATGAAGCCGATTTCCATCGAAGACGATAAGCGAAACAATGCCAAGCGACAGATTGACTTCCCCACTGAGGAGGAAAATTTAGGTTGCTCTAGCGCCGCCGCTCCACGCCGCCGCCCACCACAACCCCGCAGGCGAACGACGAATGATAAAATGGATGAAAATCTAGCCTTCCAAGCTCATCAGGGCCAGTTCAATTCGTATGTCGTAGAACATTTGTCTCACCTGGACTACATGATGCGCTCGATGCTTGTGCACGGGGGCGTTGACCCGTCGACCATTCCACCGACTCCGATACCTCCTCCCCCATTCCAGTTCCAGTATGATTATTCTCAACATGGGGAGGCCGTAGGAGTGCCACCGCCGGAGCACGATGAGGATGACACTTGATCAGGGGAGTTTACTGTTTCCCCTCTTTTGCACATTTATTTTTTTCCTTTTAGCTGTTTCCTGTTTTTTCTTTCTTTTCGTTGTTTCCGTCTAGCATGTTTATTCGCTTTCATGTTTATTAGTCTGCATTTGTGTTTGCATGTCTATGTTTTAGTCTTTTGTGCAATGGTGACATTGCACACGTCTAGTATGAGGGGGTCGTTATACGGCTTCTTCGTTGTTTGTATTCGTCTGTGTCTTGCATGAGTAGCAGTGATGGTGACATTAGTAAATTGGTAGCCGATGATGATTGTGGGATGAATGAACTGCATGTTACTTAGTCGTATCACACGTTATGAATACCCCAGTGAAATGAAATGTTTATTTTATATGCGTACATTGTGGGTATTATTAGTAGTGTACACGATAGTCGAGTTTAAGAATCTGTGGGAGGAACTGAAATAACATGAGATGCAAGTCGAACTTGAATGAATTGTGTTGACAGTAGCGACCGACCAGTAACATGAAATAGCGTAGATCATTTGAACCCACCGGAATAACTTCCGTCCCAATTGTGCATACTACCTCAAGAGTTATCCCTAAGCCAACTAAACAAGCATTCCATATACTCAAAAGTTAGGGAGTACACTTGAGAAAATTATGCACCAAAAAAACAAAAACAAAAACAAAAAAAAATGAGAAGTATTACAACAAGAGTGTTGTAAATGAAAAAAGGGGATGTAAGGTGTGGGGGAGCCAAAAGGGATGAAATCCTATCCCAAGGCTAAATAGATGGAGAAGTAAGGCGTTGAGGAATGTCAGATAAAAATTCTGACAAGTGCATAATGAAAATGATCAGTGTACGTCCCATCTTCTTTAGCCGTTAGAAACCTCATGAAATTGACTTCCCAATTCCTGGTGTACAACCTTGAAAATCAGCCTCTTTGTGTTCACTTGTTGGTCACTACTAGAAACAGAACTCGGGATAGGGAAACTTGCATTGAACTGTTGATTTGGTGGCTCGCATGATTTGAAAATGAAACTGTCTGAAGCACGAGCTAGTGAGACCCACAGCACACACACGAACACACTTTCTGGTCAAAATCAAATTGCTATAAGGTGCTTTGAAAGGGGCATTGATGAATGTTGTGATTTGACTAATTGTATGTGGTTCACAAACCAGCTGAGGTAGGATGTCAGTTTGCTACTTCACCATCACTTTCGTTATCTTCATACCTTCGTTTTGAGTCTGTTTCATAATGATTGGTTATGGTTTGTAACCTATTTTGCTTGAGGGCAAGCAAAAGGTTAGTATGAGGGGGTTGATAGGTGGTGTTTTTACGTGTTTATTGCATTAATTTTAGTTGTGTTTACATTGTGCATGCATGCATTTCATTTACATTTTGTTCATTTTATAGTAATTATTTGCATTTTATCATGTCTCACTTGTGTGTGATGAATCTGCAGGAAAAAATGGTCGGAGAACGAAAATCAGAGCGAAAGGTGGAAGACTCAAGAATTCGGACAGAACAAGCGGCGCCCGAGCGGTACATTTCTACCGCCCAGGCGCGAGAAGTGAATAAATGAAGGACCAAGACAGAAAGTTGGCGCTCGGGCGGTGCTTTTCTACCGCCCGAGCGCGAGAAAATGCCTCCGAAGTCATCCTTACAGAAAGTTGGCGCCCGAGCGGTACTTTTATACCGCTCGAGCGCGAGAAGTTGAAGTGCCAAGACAGGAAGTTGGCGCTCGGGCGGTGCTTTTCTACCGCCCGAGCGCGAATGCCGCACCAGCCGAGGGAAGTTACAGAGAGTGTGGCGCTCGAGCGGTACTTTTCTACCGCCCGAGCGCCGCCTATTTTTGGAAGATTATTGTGCGCGATTTCTTACCTTAATTTGGGAGTGTGGCTGCTATGGAAAGATTATTGGTCGACTTTTGAGGATCATTGAGGGATTTTGGCAGCCGGGATCGAGTTTGGAGAGAGCTTTGGCACTTGGATTGAAGATTCGACGGTTTCCGGGCATCGTTCTTCGCAGATTTCGTCACGTCTCGTATTTCTAGTTTATTTTCCTTTATTTAAATATTGTTTTGCTTATTTTAATTATGAATTCTAGTAGCTAAACTTTCATATTTTTTGGGATTAAAGGGGATCCTACCCCAAAACTTTGATCTAGTTAATTCATATTTCGATTTGTGATTTGTTCTTGGTTATACTATTGTTTTATTGTGTTGTTAGAGCGTAGCTAACTTTAACACCGTTTTTATATCGCGAGTGAGTTCGAGAGAATAACTTGTGATAAGAACTAGTAGTATAATTCGCGGATCTACAATTTGCATAGATATATGAAATTGGATACGTGCCGATAGTCATAGTCCTTAGGGTCGAAAACTAGGGGATTTCATCAATCGAAATGCGATTCATTCTTGATAAATAATTAAAGACATTTAATTACTTCATTGAGTGAATTAGTTTGGCATAGCTCGAGAGAGTGTGTTCAATTGAATAGGAAATCCTGTCGGAAGCGTAGAACACAATCGAACGAATTAATTAATTAATAAGGGGTAGGTGAACCAGAATTCCCAACAAATTCTTTTATCATTTGAAATTTAATCAATCGATTTAGCAATCATATTTTATCATTTAATCTTTGAACTTGTTTATTTAATTTTCTTGCATTTTATTAGTTATAACACAACCAATCACTTTTCGTCGCTAAAGTTTTAATAACTAAAATAATAATTGTTAAATACAGTCTTCAGCGGAACGATACTCGTATTCACATACACTATATTATTACTTGACATCGTGCACTTGCGATTACTTTTTGAGCATACAAAATCATATTTTATTGGGGAATTCACAGTGCAAGTTTTGCTCGATCAATGTCAAAAGTGCCTTCTTGAACGGGTTCTTGAGTGAAGAAGTACATGTGAGACAGCCTAAAGGATTCGAGGATCCACATAAACCGAATCATGTGTACAAGTTGAAAAAGGCTCTCTATGGCTTGAAACAAGCACCCCGTGCATGGTATGGGATATTGACTGACTATCTTCTCGACATTGGATTTACACGAGGTGAGGTAGATAAAACTCTCCTCATTCAAAAGGCCCAATGTGAGATACTTATCTGTCAGATCTATGTAGATGATATAATCTTTGGTGCATCATCACAAAAGCATGCTAATGACTTTGTTGAGTGCATGTCATCGACGTTTGAAATGAGCATGGTTGGTGAGCTAAATTTCTTTCTGGGTTTGCAAATAAAACAAATGCATGACGGCATTTTTTTGTGCCAAAGCAAGTACTCTAAAAGTTTGATCAAGAAATTTGCAAATGAAAACATCAAACACATGAAAACTCCTATGGGATCAAATGAAAAATTATCCAAAGATGTTGAGGGTGAAGATGTTGACAACACCTTGTACCGTAGCTGTGACACCTCTGACCTCTTTAAATAAAATACACAGCGGAAATTAAAATTTTCTTTAAAATATGGAAGGAGTTTCAAAATACATTTCTTTAAACATCTTTACAAAATAACAATACATGATCATTTAAATGACATAACAAAATACAAAACATCATTCCTATGATCATGCCAAAATCTTCCTTCCAACGGTGTATGCATATGACCCCCTGTCCACAGTCAACGTCCCGGGCCTCCACTCTGATCTGCATCACATGAAATAACTGAAATGAGAATAAATCTCAGCAAGTGGAACTCTTACATAGCAATGAACATATACTCTGTAAAACATAGCTTTGAAATCATAAATACCATCAACTCTGAATCATAAACTCTGAACATGAATATCATAGCAATAGCATATAAATGAGATGGTATTTCTCTTTACTCTGGGGATTGATATCAATAGTATCTCTTCTCTGGGGTGCTCGTATCCCTATCGATATAAACTGATAACTCTGAGGGATATAAGCCTGTGGTCGTTGATCAACTAATTGCATGCAATCTCTGTCTATGTATTTATCAATCCAATAAAACATTTAAAATCTCTCTATGGCATTAACAATCACTTTGAATACTCTTTCTTTCTCTTGTATTCCTTTGAACAATAATGAGACATAAAATGCCTCCAATATATATAACAATAGTATCAATACATACTATGGATCAAATGGAAGGGAATATCACAATAAAACTCTTGAAACACCATACATATATAATCATGTGAGCAAAAGGGATGAATTTCCACTTACAAACCAATAGAACACCTCCAATCTAACTCTTGAACACCACCTACAACAATAATCCATAAATAACACCAACATCAACTCAATAATCAAGAACCCATGTCAAATAATCCAACAATCCAACAATATCAACAAACCCAAAAGATCTCTCAACTCAAACCATGAAATAACTTCACCAAAATCTTACCTTAGCTTCCTAGCACCAAGGAGAACTACGATCTCAAGTCGAATCGCCAAATAAAAGCTTAAATCGAAGATAGGAAGCAAAAGAAATGGAAGAAAACCCTTGGAATGGAGAGAAAAGTCGAAATGAAAGAGAAAGGAAAAGGGAAAGTGAAGTCAACAACTCCAAAAAGGTACTTAAAAACTCGGCCACACCTCCACCGCGGGTGCGCTGCCACAAGCACCGCGGGTGCGCCTAGCTCACGGCACAACACAAAATTCTGGAACACTCGGACCGCGGTTGCGGTGATCACCGCGGGTGCGGTGCTAACTCTACCGCGGGTGCGGTGATGCCATGGCTTACCAACATAAAATCTTGAACAGTCGACCGCGGGTGCACTCCTTGCACTACCGCGGGTGCACAATGGTCACGGCAATGAACACCTCCCATACGACTAAAATCAATCCGAAACTCTGAAACGAACAACCAATAACAACTAACACCTCAAGACAATAATACCAAGCATACTATAGCCCATAAACACAACTCTAAACATCTAATCACATAACCCAAATAAACATACGAAACTTAAATCGTACCGTACACCGGGCTCGACTATTACAATCTCCCCTCCTTAGAGGAATTTCGTCCTCGAAATTGACGTCACAGCACGAACAACTCAGGATACTTCTCTCTCATCTCATCCTCTGGCTCCCACGTAGCCTCTTCTATCAAATGGTTCCTCCAAGGAACTTTAACAATACCGATCTCTTTGTTCCTCAAAACTCTAACTCTGCGATCCAGAATCTGAACCGGAATCTCTTGGTAAGTCAAATTCGGCGTCAAGTCCAATGGCTCGTGGTGAAGAACATGGGAAGGATTCGCAATATACTTCCTGAGCATCGATACATGAAACACATTATGAACTCTGTCAAGATCTGGCGGTAAGGCTAACCTGTAGGCTCGATCACCAACTCTGTCCAATATCTCAAATGGACCAATAAACCTCGGATTCAGCTTACCCTTCTTGCCAAACCTCATCACACCCTTGAGAGGTGCTATCTTCAGAAACACATGATCGCCAACCTCGAACTGCAACGGCCTACGCCGAACATCTGCATAGCTCTTCTGTCTCGACTGCGCTGTCTTCATCCTCTCTCGGATCACAGAAACAACATCAGCAGTCTGCTGGACCAACTCTGGTCCTAACATCTTCCTCTCTCCTATCTCATCCCAATACAAGGGCGATCTGCACTTCCTGCCATAAAGTGCTTCATACGGTGCCATGCCAATCGTCGCTTGGTAACTGTTATTATACGTGAACTCAACCAAAGGCAACTTAGAATCCCAGCTACCTGGATAATCGATAGTACAAGCTCTGAGCATATCCTCAAGAATCTGAATAACTCTCTCTGATTGACCGTCGCTTTGAGGGTGATAAGCTGTACTGAATGCTAACCGTGAACCCATAGCTCTGTGCAAACTCTTCCAAAACTCTGAAGTAAACCTGGGGTCACGATCAGACACAATCGACACAGGCACACCATGAAGTCTAACAATCTCTGCTATGTAATCCTCGGCATACTGATTCATGGAATATGTCGTCTTGACTGGAAGAAAGTGCGCTAACTTGGTCAATCGATCAACAATAACCCAAATAGAATTGAAACCTCTCTGCACTCTGGGAAGACCAGTCACGAAATCCATCGTAATATGCTCCCACTTCCACTGAGGAATCGGCAATGATAGCAATGTCCCAGCAGGTCTCTGGTGCTCAATCTTCACCTGCTGACAAGTTAGGCACTGAGAAATTAACAAAGCAACATCTTTCTTCATACCTGGCCACCAATAAAGTCGACGAAGATCCTGATACATATTCATACTGCCTGGATGAATCGAATATGGCGCGGTATGAGCTTCTATCAGAATGCCTCGTCGAATGTCATCACCGAAAGGATCACAAATACGGCCTCTGAAAGTCACCAAACCATCTCCATTCAGCGCAAACTCTGAGTTACCTCTCTCCTCTTCTCTAGCTCTCAACTCTGTCAACTGAACATCGTCAGTCTTCTCTCTACGGATCCTGTCCGTCAATGTAGCCCGAATGACCAACGCTGAAAAGCGAGCAATGGTCCCCGGAACCACCAAAGAAATCTCCTCTCTCTGCAAGTCCATCAACAATGGCCTCTGAATCAAAGAACTCAAGGAAGAACTCGACTTACGGCTCAAAGCATCAGCCACAACGTTCGCCTTCCCTGGGTGGTAACTGATAGTCACATCATAATCTTTGACAAGCTCTAACCACCTCCTCTGTCGCATATTGAGCTCTTTCTGAGAAAACAAATACTTCAAACTCTTGTGGTCCGTGAAAATCTCACACTTTTCGCCATACAAATAATGTCTCCAGATTTTCAGGGCGAAAACCACAGCTGCTAGCTCCAAATCATGCGTCGGATAATTCTTCTCATGATCTTTCAACTGGCGAGAAGCATAAGCAATGACCTTACCTCGCTGCATCAGCACTGCACCAAGGCCTTTCTTCGACGCATCAGTAAAGACAACAAAATCCTCTGAACCACTAGGCAATGCAAGAATAGGAGCTGTCGTCAATCTATCCTTCAACTCTTGAAATCCACTCTGGCAATCGTTGGACCACTCAAACTTCACAGTCTTCCTCGTCAAATTGGACAATGGCATGGCAATCTTGGAAAAATCTGAAATGAAACGACGATAATAACCCGCCAAACCAAGGAAACTGCGTACCTCTGAGACAGTAGTAGGAATAGGCCACTTCTGAATCGCTTCTATCTTCATCGGATCAACAGCTATACCATCCTTCGAAACGACATGGCCTAGAAAAGAAATCTGATTCAACCAAAACTCACACTTCTTCAACTTGGCAAACAGTCTCCTCTCTCTCAACAACTGAAGAACCACTCTAAGATGCTCTGCATGAAGCTCTCTGGTCTTGGAATAGATCAAGATGTCGTCGATGAAGACAATGACGAAGCTATCCAAGAACGGCTTGAACACACAGTTCATCAAGTCCATGAAAACCGAAGGGGCATTGGTCAGACCAAAAGACATCACAAGAAACTCATAGTGACCATACCTGGTCCGGAACGCCGTCTTAGGGATATCAGACTCTCTAACCTTCAACTGATAGTAGCCAGACCGAAGATCAATCTTCGAAAATACAGTAGCACCATGAAGTTGATCAAACAAATCATCAATCCGTGGCAACGGATACTTATTCTTGACAGTCACTTTGTTGAGCTCTCTGTAGTCGATACACAGCCGCAACGACCCATCTTTCTTCTTAACAAACAGAACCGGAGCTCCCCAAGGCGAAGAACTCAGACGAATAAAACCTTTATCCAAAGATCCTGCAACTGCGTCTTCAACTCTTTCATCTCTGTAGGAGCCATCCTATACGGAGCCTTAGAAATAGGAACCGTACCTGGAGCTAAATCAATAACGAATTCAACATCTCTGTCCGGCGGCAACCCCGGCACATCATCCTCAAACACATCAGCAAACTCTCTCACAACATCGATATCATCTATATTCAACTTCACAATATCATCCACATCCACAATAGAAGCCAGAAACCCATCACAACCTCTACACAGCAATCTCTCAGCCTCAATACATGAAATAAAAGGAAGGACCAGCGAAGTACCTGCACTGGCGAGCATACCTTCCCTAAGGCCATCATCTGCAAAAGTCACCGTCTTAGCAACGCAATCAATCACTGCACGGTAAGTCGATAGCCAATCCATGCCAAGAATAACATCAAAAGCAACCATCTGGATCACAATCAAATCAGCAAAGACCTCTCGCTCATCAATACGAACAGGGCATGCATACACAATAGACGTCGGGCACAATACATCTCCCGAAGGCAAAACAACATTGAACTGGAGGGGAATAACAGAAGGAACTATACCCAAAGATCTCAAAAACAATTCAGACATAAAAGAATGAGTAGCACCAGTATCAATCAAAGTCGTAGCTACTCTGCCTGAAATTAAAATAGTGCTAGAGATCACAGAAGAATCATGATTAATACCTTCCTTGGTCATCGCAAAGATGTGACCCTGCACCTTCTCTTGGCTAGCTCCTCTAGGACAATCTCGGGCAATATGGTCTGCTGTGCCACAACGATAGCATCAATGAGTGCCAAATCTGCACTCTCCCCTATGATGTCTCCCACACTTGGGACATAAAGGCTTCTCGGGATCAGATGGAGCAACTGGAACTGTCGGTGGTCTAGGACTCGACTCCATCTTGCCTTTCCCCTTGAACCGATCTCTGCCACGCTGACTAGAACTCTGGCCCCTCTGAGCAATGGCCTGGTGTCTTGCTTGCCTCTCACGGGCAATGTTCTTCTCGTCCTGCTCGGCCAACAAAGCCTTGGACACAATCTCCTTGAAAGTCACGGCCTTGACATATTGATATCTCGACGAATCTCAGCTCTAAGGTCTCGAATGAAATGAGCGCCTTTATCTCTGTCATTGGAAGCAATATACGGAGCAAATAAGCAACCCTCTTCAACTTCAAAATATACTCATCCACATTCATGCTCCCCTGACGAAGCTCCAAGAACTCCGTAACCTTCCTCGCTCGAAGTGCGTCGGGGAAATACTTATCATAGAACAAATCTGTAAACTCTGACCACTTCAATGTCGAAACATCAACGCCAACCTTGGTCGCATTCCACCAAATGCGTGCAGCCTTAACCAACATGAATACAGCACAACTGATTCGGTCTCTGTCTGAATAACTGAGATGATCGAAGATCGCCTCTAAAGCCTTGACCCACTCGACTGCAACTAACGAATCAGTGCTCCCTGAAAACTCTGGTGGATCCATCCTCTTGAAAGCAGAAAATATGGCATCAATGCCAACAGCCTGAGCAACTTGCCCTCTCGCTTGACCTCTGCCCTGACCTGCTCCTTGCAATTGGAGCAACTGCTGGATCTGCTCACTATGGACTTTGGCCTGCTCTTAAGCAACTTGCCGAACTCGTCGACAACTCTCGAGGAAGAACTATCTTCACCCTCTACTGCTTTCCTCTTAGGTGGCATCCTCTACTCTACAATGTGCTCACAAAAGACATATCAATATATAACAATGGATAGATGCAAAAGAAAACATACCCGGACAGTTGAAAGTAGACGAAGTCATATGCATTGGTCCGAAGAACACCGCTCTGATACCACTAAATGTGACACCTCTGACCTCTTTAAATAAAATACACAGCGGAAATTAAATTTTCTTTAAAATATGGAAGGAGTTTCAAATACATTTCTTTAAACATCTTTACAAAATAACAATACATGATCATTTAAATGACATAACAAAATACAAAACATCATTCCTATGATCATGCCAAAATCTTCCTTCCAACGGTGTATGCATATGACCCCCTGTCCACAGTCAACGTCCCGTGCCTCCACTCTGATCTACATCACATGAAATAACTGAAATGAGAATAAATCTCAGCAAGTGGAACTCTTACATAGCAATGAACATATACTCTGTAAAACATAGCTTTGAAATCATAAATACCATCAACTCTGAATCATAAACTCTGAACATGAATATCATAGCAATAGCATATAAATGAGATGGTATTTCTCTTTACTCTCGGGATTGATATCAATAGTATCTCTGCTCTGGGGTGCTCGTATCCCTATCGATATAAACCGATAACTCTGAGGGATATAAGCCTGTGGTCATTGATCAACTAATTGCATGCAATCTCTGACTATGTATATATCAATCCAATAAACATTTAAAATCTCTCTATGGCATTAACAATCACTTTGAATACTCTTTCTTTCTCTTGTATTCCCTTTGAACAATAATGAGACATAAAATGCCTCCAATATATATACAATAGTATCAATACATACTATGGATCAAATGGAAGGGAATATCACAATAAAACTCTTGAAACACCATACATATATAATCATGTGAGCAAAAGGGATGAATTTCCACTTACAAACCAATAGAACACCTCCAATCTAACTCTTGAACACCACCTACAACAATAATCATAAATAACACCAACATCAACTCAATAATCAAGAACCCATGTCAAATAATCCAACAATCCAACAATACAACAAACCCAAAAGATCTCTCAACTCAAACCAAAATAACTTCACCAAAATCTTACCTTAGCTTCCTAGCACCAAGGAGAACTACGATCTCAAGTCGAATCGCCAAATAAAAGCTTAAATCGAAGATAGGAAGCAAAAGAAATGGAGAAAACCCTTGGAATGGAGAGAAAATCGAAATGAAAGAGAAAGGAAAAGGGAAAGTGAAGTCAACACTCCAAAAAGTACTTAAAAACTCGGCCACACCTCCACCGCGGGTGCGCTGCCACAAGCACCGCGGGTGCGCCTAGCTCACGGCACAACACAAAATTCTGGAACACTCGGACCGCGGGTGCGGTGATCACCGCGGGTGCGGTGCTAACTCTACCGCGGGTGCGGTGATGCCACGGCTTACCAACATAAAATCTTGAACAGTCGACCGCGGGTGCACTCCTTGCACTACCGCGGGTGCACTATGGTCACGGCAATGAACACCTCCCATACAACTAAAATCAATCCGAAACTCTGAAACAAACAACCAATAACAACTAACACCTCAAGACAATAATACCAAGCATACTATAGCCCATAAACACAACTCTAAACATCTAATCACATAACCCAAATAAACATACGAAACTTAAATCGTACCGTACACCGGGCTCGGCTATTACAGTAGCATCATAGGGAGTCTCCTATACTTGACGGCCAGTCGTCCTGACATCATGTTTAGTGTTTGCTTATGTGCTAGGTATCAATCCAATCCTAAAACTTCTCATTTGAAAGTTGTTAAACGTATTTTACGTTACATAGCAGGAACAATTGAATTAGGATTATGGTATACTCACGAAACCAACTCAAACCTGGTAGGATTTTCCGATGCTGATTGGGCTGGGGATCTAGATGATAGAAAAAGTACTTCTGGGGGGTGTTTCTACCTTGGCAATAAC